>NW_028263377.1:26815636-26968136 GCF_051168715.1 Poecilia mexicana
CTGTCGTTATTTATTTTAGTGCTGAATGGCTATGGTTACTGTCCTTTGTGGTGAAATTCTTGGAGCTTTTGTTTCAGTCATCAGAATTTTGACCGTTTTTTGTTTTTTATAGTTGCTCTTGTGACTTTGTTTTCCTTCTATTTTTTGTCCTAGTTGCCATGGTAATTATCAGATTTTTCCTGTTTTGGATCTGGTGTAACGGGGGAAATGATACACGTTTAAAGGATTCTTAAATAACATAGTGTTTCCCTCATTTTAATGGTTGCTGTGGTGATTTTAATGACCACCTTTTTATTTCCTTTGTCCGGTTGCCATAGCAACATTTACAGGCACTTTTTTAAGGCACATCTCAAATAGTATCCCAGACTGTGATTGGCTGATTTCAACCGTCTTTATTTCATTTTATTTTATTGTTACTGCCATGTTAAATTCCTCCTACCTCTCTCTACTCACTACCGTGATTCCCACCTTTTCTCTGGTCACCATGGTGATTCCCGCTTTTTCTCTGGTTACCATGGTGATTTCCGCTTTTTCTCTGGTCAAGCACTTTTCAGAAGTGAGAAACATACACTTTAAAAAAGGTCATAAATATTTGCTGTGTAAAAACTATAGGTAGTATAGACTTTTTTTTCCTCAACTGTGAATGTGTGAATTATTTACTGTAAAGATTTGTAACGGATGTTGATGTTTAGTGTATTAGCAAGCACAAAGATTTGGAGGAAATTTAGCTAATTTGGCCACAACAGGATGTAAAATTATCCTGAAGTGCCCAGTTTGTGGAAACTGGTAAGACAGACACTGGACAAAAGAAAATAAAATGCTTCTTTTCTGATGCACATTGTACTTTTGAAGGGGAAATGGGAGAATAACAACAGTTTAGATTATAGTTAAAACCTAGACTAAAAGACTAAAACCTTCATGTTTGAGCTGTTTGTGTTTTAAACGAATGAATTCACCCTTTAATTTCTGAAATATGACAGCAGAGCTTCCAGTTTCACATCGTCTCAGCGCTCCCGTCCGCAAAGCGCCGTGAACCTTCAGCTCCACGCCCTCCACTGTCCACAGAACAACACAAACGGGGCGAGCCGCCGGAGACAAACGTTTTCCCTTTTCAGGGTCGGATTTCAGTTACAGAGCTGCTGCACTGCAAAAACACACAATCCTACTTAGAAGATTTTGATTTAGTTCCCAGTGCAAATATCTTAGTGCACTTGAAATAAGACAAACTAACTTACAAGTAGCTTTTTAGCAAAATAAAGGAGCTTATTTGAAGTCTGTGATTTCTTGGTATTGATGGAAAAATGACTATTTCCAATCACAGATTATTTCAGTTTTAACAGGAGAAAACTGTCTTGATGTAAGTGAAATAATCTGCCAGAGGAGCTAGAACTTTTTTTTAAAATCAATATTAAAGAATTATTTTCTTAAAATGGATTTGATTCAGATAGTCATTTCTTGGGATTTTTAGAAGGAAACTGAAAAAGATGCAGTTTTATTAAAAATGAAACAAAACCTGATTCTACTGATGGAGCAACAAAGCGCTCATTTTTACGAGAAAGTACAAAAATAATTATAACTGATTTAAATAAGCAGGCGTCGTTTTCCAGAGGAAGATTCTGTTAGTGAGTTTTGGATCTGTGAGTTTTTATTGGCACCCTGAAACATCGAGTGTTGAGCTGAATAAGACGAGTCAGACACTTGAAAAATAATCTACAACGAGCCACACAAAGGCATTACTGCAGTCTGCTTCATATCTGCATGAGTTTTGATAAGATCAGATCAGCACAAAGTAGGACATATTGTATATTACACTAAAAAACACAAAATCTCACCAAGCAGCTTTTGTCTAGTTTCTCATACAAATATCTTAGTAAACTTCTACAAGATGTTTTGGCTTGTTTTAAGTCAATAATTCATTAATATTGATGCGAAAAGTGCTAGTTTTTCCATAAATGATATATACTACTACATATTATTTCACTTACAAAAAAAACACTTTTCCCACACAATAAGTGAAATAATCTGCCAGTGAAACCAGAACTCCATCAATAATAATGAATTGACTTAAAATGAGATCCTATTATTATAAGTTAGTTTTGTTTTATTTCCAGTGCGATATTTTCCTAGAAACGAGGCCAAAATACTTGCCAAGATTTTGCATTTTTGCAGTGTAATTTATGGTTTGCACATTCTTGCGACTTTATATTCACACTCTTAGTCAACATTTAGTTTTGCTTTAAATTTTCCAGACTGTTTCAATGAAGCTGGGGAAATCCTCATAGAATAAATATTATTTATAGATGATGGCCACTTCTGGATGTACTGGATTTTATCTAAATGTATAAATGCACACCACACTTTTCAGTCTTTGTGTTGTTCTGTTGCATAAAGTCCCAACAAAACCCACTGAGGCTATGTAGGTTTTGTCGCATAGTTAATGTGACAAAATGTTTTGAAGTGCAGCATAGAGATGAAATAAACAGGTTCTTGATCTTATTTGTGTTTAATTCAGAGGATGAACCAAAGGTTAATGTCACAGGTTTTCCCGTTGAGTCTGAACCAGAACCTTTGATCCGTCCAGAAATTGGTTAAAACTTTAGATGAGTTCAATGGGAGAGAAGAAGAAATCTGCAGCTCCAGGATCTTAGCTTCACTGAAGAAAACTTGTTTTATTCTACTGTATGTTTACTAACACAGGATGAATGTGATGTTTTTTACTTTCACTGCTGCTTATGTTTCTGAGAAAAGCAATAAAACTCATGCCTGACAGATGCGTCTCAACTTTTATTTTAGTCTTGATTCACTTTAAAATGAACTAAAGAAGCAGATTTAGCAGAAAGTTGCCATTTTACATTAATTTGACGTGGTTTAGAATAAAACATAAAACATTTTTCTCCCCCATAACTTTTTATAAAAATCAACATCTCATGAACTCCTTCATTATTGTATGACCCAAAAAACTTACCAGAAACTGTTTATTTTAATGACAAACTACTTGGATACTTATAAAATCATTTTTTTCAAAAGTTTATGAAGTATTAAATTCTGGTTAAGTTCTACCAGTGCGCCCTCTGCTGGCAGAACAAAAACACACTGCTCCATTATAACACTTTAAAATGTGTTTATTTCCAATAAATTTAGATAATTCATAAATAATCAGAAAATATCTCAATTTGCTTTCTTTTTCAGCCTATAAATATGACATATTTCAAATGATCTTTTTCTCATTTTGCATCACAAATTTTTATCTCCGGTTAGAATCATTTCTATTTTCTAAACTCCATCGCTGACATGAATCCACATTATCTTGACATGAAAAGTGTATAAATATATTTTAATAATAAATGAGGCGTGGGGTCATTTCACTCGTCAGGGAAGCAGGGGTGCGCCTCATCGCGTTCATCCGGGGAGCATGTGGGAGGAGACGGGGAGGGAGGTTCCTCTTCCTGCAGCTCCAAAGAGTTTTCTTTGACCCGGCGAGTCACACCGCCGCTCAGACCTGCGGCGCTCCTGATCCGAGAAGCACTGAACGCCGGATCCCCTCCGCCACGCCTGAGGGACGCCCCGCACATCAGCAGGAAGAGAGAAGAAGAAGATGAAGCACAGGAAGAGAAAGGTTAAAGTGCCCCGTAGAAACTGAAGCAGAGGGAAGGGGAGGAAGTTAACGCTCTTTTTGTTTCCAGGTTTAAGGAGAGATCAGTAATGTCTGAAGGAAGCAGAGAAACAGGAGCAGCGAGACGTGAGAGGCAGAAAATAAAATTTAATTCACAAATTATCTGAAATGATCAAAACTCAAACCCAAAACAAAAACATTCATCTGTACAAATATTCATCTGAAAATGTACTGAAAACACTTAGTTTGACCCGACTAAATTTGTGTTTAGTTTCTTTTCTCTTGTTTGAGTTTGTTTAATTTTTAGGAAATGTGTTAAAACTTTGAATTCAAAGAAACGTAAAACAAAATTCTGATTATTCTGGTATTTGAACAGAAATAACTGGTAATCCTGACTGACATGAAGAGCTATGAGCAGGGGCGGCTCTAGAAAATTCTCAGAGTGGCCAAAAATATAGATTATATATTATTATGGACGGTTGGTTAGACAAAATGAAATAAATATACCATAAAATATATATTTGTATTTATTAATTAAAATCATCATTAAAATACATTATTCACAAAATAAATACATCAAATAATAAAATACATCAATAAATAAATATATAATGAAATTATGAAATATGTAAATAATTAAATACCCTATTAAATAATTAAATCTACCTTTTTAAATAAAGAATTTAAATAATAAAATTTACTTTTAAAGATACATTTTATATAAATATATCTAGTTATTTCACTGTGTATTTATTTATTTTCATGGCTCCTGTCATGAAATAATTGGAACTGCCGTAAATTTCAATTATTGTGATTTTCTGGGGGCCATGGCCCTCTCTGGCCCCCCACTTGGGGTCGCCTCTGGTTATCAGTCAATACGTCAGACTGCGTTAGTTGGCTGTGACCTTGTGGGTGACCTCGTACCTCAGTTTGCTCCTGAGTGCTGCCACCTCCCTGCTGAGGGCGTCGTTGGCCTCGCCTGCCTCGTCCAGCTCGCGCTGCAGCTTCCTGCGGGCGGCCGCCACGCGCTGCGCCTCCTCCTCCGCCTCCTCCAGCTGGAGCTTCAGCTGCTTCACCCGGACGCCGCTCTTCTCCATCTGTAAGCGGGACGGACCGGGATCAAACCGAGGTTAAACCAGTATCAGACTGGGGTCGGACTGGGACAGGCGGGGCTCTGAAGGTCGCCATGGTTACCTGGTCCTTATATTGCTGCGCCTGCTTCCTCTCGTCCTCGATCTGGACGCTCAGGTCCTTCAGCTTCTTCTCCTTCTGCCGCAGGTTCTTGGCGGCGGCCTGACGCTCCCTGGAAGTTTTCACAGCGCTGCGAAGTTAGCGTCAGGTTGGATATTCGCATCACCTTGCTCATATTTTATAGTCTATCTAAAACTCTCTGCTGCTCCTGTATGGAGCTCAATCAGGGCCATGAAGTTTGTAAAAAAAAAAGAAAAAAAAAAGGTAAAAGTAAAATAAAAACTGAAAAAATGACTCATTACTTTTTAAATTCATTTGGTTTTTTTTTCAGTTTTGAGTTGTTTTTTTACAGATTAAAATTGTTAAATAATTTTCTTTTCTAAGTTTCAATTTCTTTTTTCTGTTTTATTTAGCACCAAAGAATTGGTGGTATAAAGTTTGTTTGTTGTTTATTCATCTGAGATTAAAAAAAATTACAAATAATTTTAAAACACAGAAAAAAATATTTGAAAACTATATTTTAAAACAAAAAAACATTTTTAATCTAAAAAATAATTTTAACTGGAAAATAATTAAAACTGAGATAAAAAAAACTAACAAAAAATGTAAATTGAAAAATAATTTTAAAATTGAAAAACGATTGAAGGAGAAAAATATCAAATGTAAAAATTTTAAAACTGAAAACAAAATTAACTGAAAAACATTTTTTTTATTTTAAACCAGAAAAAAATAATTAGAAACCAAAAAAATAAAAATAAATGATAGTTTTAAAACTGAAAACAAAAATCTAAATTTGTATTTGTTTTTGGACAGTGTTTGGTTCAGATATTTATTGAGTGAGAGCAGATCAACCACAAATATCCAGCCTGAAGCTAACTTTGCCTACATTGTGTTCCTTCATGTATGTGACCTTCTGACCCCGGCGCTACCTGCTCTCGGCCTCCAGCTGCTCCTCGGCCTCCCTCAGCTTGGCCTCCAGGGCGGCGCTAGTGGCCTTCAGCCTGGAGCGGCTCTGGCTCTCTGCCTCCTGCAGTTTGGCCTTCAGCTCCCGGTTCTGCCTCTCCAGCTGCTGCCGGCTTCCCTCTCTGCTCTGAGACGACGCCCTCTCCGCCGCCAGCTCCGCCCCCAGCTGCTCCACCTGGAAAACCGAACCGGCGGGTCAGGCGGCACCTGCGTCACCTGACAGTGGAGTTAGTGGCGGCGGTGCTACCAGCTGCTGGCTCTTCCTCAGACGCTCGGTCAGGTTCTCCAGGCTGGCCTGTTCCTCCTCCAGCTCCTCCTCCAGCTGACACAGCTTCGTCTCCAGGCGGCGCTTTTCGTCCGACTGCATCGACCTGAGAGGGACAGGAAGTGACACGTACAGGTGAGAACAACCAGGGGCGGTCCTGGCCTGGTTGGGGCCCTGGGCAAACAGGCTCCACCATGACATCATTTAGTTTATCATGAACCATCATGGTAATCTAAATTTATTTTAATTTTTATTTGAAAAAATGTGGGAGAAACAAGAATTAATGGAGCAAAATTAGGGCCAGTTTGTTAAAAAAAAAACAAAAAAAAAAAAAACAAACAAACAAACAAAAAAACTCATAAAAACATTGAATCAGAAAAAAAAACTTGAATCTGAAAAGTAGTTTTGTACATTTTATTTTTCAGTTTTCATAATTGGCTTTCAGTTTAAAATGTTCTTTTTAGATTAAAGTCTATTTTATCAGTTTTAAATCTTTATTTTCAGATTCTGAAAATTTCAAAAAATCTTCAATCTGAAAAGTAGTTTTGGATATTAATAGCTCCAATTTAGATCTAAAAGTTTACAATTTATTTTAAAAAAAATCTGTTTCAAAATCATTTTTCAGTTTTAAATCTTTTTTTTTCAGTTTACAAAATATAAATTGGAGCCATAAAGTTTGTTAAAAAATATAAATAAATCTAGAAACTGAGGAACAATTTTAAAACTGAAAACCAAAATAGATTTGAAACTGAAAATAGCTTAAAATAACTTTTGAGATTCAAGCTTCTTTATGGTTTCTGAAAACAAAATGAAAATGGAAAACTGTAAAAAATGTATTCACTTTTTGGCTTGGGGCCTCAGATGACGTGTGTGTGGAATGATTACTGACATTTCAAACTAAATAAAAACCTTCAATCTGACTAGTTTTGAGCTTTTTCACAATTTCAGAATTTATTTGTTTATTTCTCTAACAAATGTTTTGGCTCCAATTGAGCTCCATAGGGGCATAAACTGACCTCCCAGAGGAGTTGCTGGCCAGCTCCTCGGACAGCTCGTCCCTCTCCGTCTCCGCCTGCTTCCTGCCTCTCTCCGCCGCGGCCAGCAGCTGGACGGACCGGGAGAAAACGTCAGAAACTCGTCCACAGAAACCGGTTCAACAGAAACCAGTTTAAACAGAAACGGGTTCAACAGAAACGGGTTCAACAGAAACCGGTTCAAACAGAAACCGGTTCAACAGAAACCAGTTTATCAGAAACCGGTTTAAACAGAAACTGGTTTATCAGAAACCGGTTTAAACAGAAACTGGTTTATCAGAAACCGGTTTAAACAGGAAGCTGCTTCTGGTCATTTTCTGGACCTCGTGCAGCTGGAGGATTTCCGCCTCCGCCATCTTGGCTCTGCGCTCCGACTCCCGTGCCGAGGACAGCGCCTCCTTCTGGGCGGCTCTGGAGTCGTCCAGCTCCCTCTGGAGGTCCTTCATCTGCCCCTGGGAGCAGAGCGGCCATCATCATCATCATCATCACCGGATGAACGAGTGAATCCGTGTTTTTGCGGCGAGCGGCGGCTGCAGACCTGGACTTTGCGGAGCTGCTTCTGCGCCTCGTCGCGCCCCCTGCTGGTGGCGTCCAGATGCTCCTCCATGTCCTTCAGCTCACTTTCAAGCTTCTTCCTGGCGCCGGACGCCTGACCTCGCTGTTTCCTCTCCTCCTCAAGCTCCGCCTCCAGCTCCCGCACCTGAACAGGTAAAATCACACCCAACAAAATTCATGTCCTTCTTTATCCCAACATTATATTTATCAGCCAGTTTGAACCGAAGACGAGGAAGAAATATTTTCCACAGAGAAAAAGGTCAGAACTACGAGTGTTCAGTAAAAAAATGTAATAAAATAAAAAAATAATAAGTTTTTTATGGGGGAAACATAGTATTTAAAATGTTATGTATACCTATGAAATAATAATAAATCACCTTCAAATAAATTTTTAAAAAATTTCATATGGCGATTATTTCAACAATCGATTAATCACGATTAATTTGATTAATCGTCTATAAAATGTTAGCTCTAAGTTAAATAATAACATAAGCAGTCTAAGGGTCATGAAGTCGCGCTGGGCGCTCCGACCTGACGGAGGAGCTGCTTCCTCTTCTCCTCGCCCATCTCGTCTCGGGCCTGCAGCTCGCGCTCATGCTGCGCCCGCAGCGCCTGGCTGTTGACCTCCAGGCGCAGCTTGGCGTCCTCCGCCACCTGCAGCTCGTCCTCCAGCTCCTCCATCTGCGTCCTCATCTCCTCCACGAAGGCCTCCAGCACGCGCTTGGCCTTCTCCAGCTCGTGAACCTGGCGGAGGGTCAGAGGTCAGCTCCGCCTGCTTCGCCCAGGTCGGCGTTTCTTGCGGGTTTCCGTCTTACGCTCTTCCCCGCGTCGTCCTTGGAGCTGATGAGGTCCTCCATGTCGGCCCGCAGGGCCTTGGCGGCCTTCTCGGCCTCCTCCAGGATGCCCTGCTTCTCCTCCAGCGCCCGGCTCAGGGCCAGCACCCGGGTCTCCTTCTCCCTCGCCTCCGCCTCCGCCCGGTCCCGCTCCTCCGCAAACCGGGCCGACACCGACCGCTCCTCGGCCAGCATCTGCAGGACAGCAGAGACCCACCACAACAACAGTGTTCTGGTTTCACTGCAGGAGATCGGGACGTTCAACCAGAACGGAAACAGTTTAAAGCACGAAGTCAAAATCACTTCATTTCAGGTCAATTCAAGGTCAGGAAGATCCTTAAAGGGCCGGCGGCGGCAGAACGCACTGATAAAAATAATAAACTGGTAACATGACGGAAAATACTTTAAGAATAAAATTAAGAGAATAAAGTCATGATGTTATGAGGATGAAGTTTTGCAAAAATAAAATCCTAATGCGACATATTAACACTTTATTTTTGTACGAGTTGAAATAAAATGAGAATAAGTTAATACAACATTACCCTTGTAATCCTATTTCTTTATTCTGCATTTCTCCACTTCATTCTCGTTATTCTCATTTGAGTGAAAATAACATGAGAATATAGTCGTAGTTTTATGAGAATAAACACAGAATTACAAGAATAAAGTTTTATTATTACTTTATTCTTTTATTACTTCATTCTCACAATATAAAGTTATACATTAATTACTTTATTCCCATAGAAATATGACTTTTTTCTTGTGTGTATTAAGTTTTCTTTTTGTCTTGTTTCTTTTAAAAGATCATGTAATATTTATGTAGCTGGACTGAAGTCTGGTAGGATTGTGGCGTTTGACCCCTGACCTGATCAAACTTCTTCTGCTTCTTCTCCAGGTTGGAGACGAGCTGCCGCTGGGCGTCCAGGTCCATCAGGACGTCCTCCAGCTCCTGCTGCAGCCGGCCGCGGCTCTTCTCCAGCTTGTCGTAGGCCGCCGCCTTCTCCTCGTACTCGCCGTTGGCGGCCTCCAGGTCGCGCTGCAGCCGCTTCTTCCCCTCCTCCAGCAGCTCCACCGTCACCGACATCTCCTCCAGCTTCTTCTTGTGGTCAGAAAGCTGGAAAACAGTCAGGAGAGAGTTAAGACAAATAAAAATATGCCTTTGTCGTAAAGGAACACTGCATTGCAGACGGGAGCATAAATATTTTGCCAGAAAACATCAGATCTTGTGCGAAAGCATAAAAATGTTAACTCTGTTTAATCTACACTGCTCAAAAAAATAAAGGGAACACTCAAATAACACATCCTAGATCTGAATGAATGAAATATTCTCATTGAATACTTTGTTCTGTACAAAGTTGAATGTGCTGACAACAAAATCACACAAAAATCATCAATGGAAATCAAATGTATTAACCAATGGAGGCCTGGATTTGGAGCCACACACAAAATTAAAGTGAAATGTTCCCTTTATTTCTTTGAGCAGTATAGTTTCCTGGAACCATGATTTTTTTATTTTTTTTATTTTTCTACCTTTAATGTGACACAGATACAAAACTAAACTGAAAAACTAAAAAAATACATAAAAAGATGAAAAAACCTGGCTGGATAAATATTGTCTCCTGTTAGACCAACAGTTTATTAATCGTCTTTCACTGCAAAAACACAAAATCTCTCAAAGTATTTTTGTCTCGTTTCCAGAGAAAATATCTTAGTAAACTTGAAATAAGACAAAACTAACTTAAAGTAGCTCTTCTGTAAGTAATAAGATCTTGTTTTAAGTAAATAATTATTTAATATTGATGAAATACTGCCATGGGGTGTGGTTGGTGGTGGTGAGAAAGAACGCTGACGACTCAGGAAGTGATGAAGACGATGATGAATTTAATAAAGAGAGCTCAAACACAGTCCAACACAGGCGGCAGAGAGTTAGCACACGGCTAATCACCGGTAGCAACTGAAAGAAAGGACTGAAAACGAGAGCTGAACCGACACAGGACTTTACAGCTCGACTGTGGTGGCAAGCAGACAAATGACATTCGACGAGGATCCGACCAGAGACAAAGACAACAGGTGGGACTAAATACACGGGAGGGAAATCAGGGAATGAGACACAGCTGGGATCAACGGGAAGACGCAGAGACACTCAGGACAGAAACCACCACAGAAAAACCTTAAAATAAACACAGAAACACGCATCATGACACAAACTGTTTCCACTGCCAGATTATGTCACATAAAATGTTTTTTCCCACATTATAAGTGAAATAATTGGTACTTTTTCAACATGGACCCAGGATGTTAATTTGTGTGAATAGATTTATAAATTGAGCATAAAAGAATAAAAAGTTATTAAAGCAACAGACAACACAGATTGGGAATCATGTTAAGCGAGTTTTTGTATATATTGGTGAGTTATTTGTCGCAGACTGTAAGTCTGTTTTACCGAATAGACACACAAACAGGATTACAGACTTTTCTAAAATCTCCACTTTGGTCTCAGTTTTTATTAAAAGTTGTTTTTATTGATATCAAGCAAAGTTTTGTGGGGATAAAAGCCCAAAATGACTAAAAATGTTTCCATTTTCCACATATCCAGATTCAAAACAAACAAAACCTGATTCTTAGTGCCAGATATTTACCTTCCTACTGCTTCTGGACTTCTGTTAGTCTGTTACTGACCTGCATGTTGAGGCTGGACACCTGTCTTTCTACGGCGCGTTTGGCCTCCGCCTCCTCCTCCAGCTGCTCCATCAGGCCGTTCCTGTCCTCCTCCAGCTGACGCAGCCGTCCAGACAGGTTCAGCTTCTGACGGGTTTCCTCAGACAGGAGCTCCTGCAGGGAAGGAAGGTGGGCTCAGAGGTTTGGGACCAGGCGTGTTCACATCGTCAGGTGAGTGTTTCACCTGGGCGTCCTGGAGCTGAGAGGACAGGCTGGAGACGTCTTTACTCAGCTTGATGTTCTTCCCCTCAGCGTCGTTCAGCAGGCCGGTCACGCTTTCCAGCTCCATCTAACAGAGCAGAACTCTTTTTTAAAGCACCAAAACCTCAAAGTAAAAATAATAATAAACCTTAAAGTATGCCCTGCTGTGTAAACGACAGCATCACGAGCGCGTAAATGAATTTTACATATTTATAAATGAGCATTTTATATAAAAAGGAGGTGCCTTCAGTACAACTACTGGACCAACTAATTGAAACAGGCAGAAATGACATGTGGGGAACCACAAGGTTCATTCCTAGGACCCTCGTAACTAATATCTACATGTTCTCAGGTTATAATGAGTAGTAAGATTAGCTGCCATAACTACCCAGATGACACACGTCTCTACATTATGATGTCACCAGTGGATGTGCCATAACGTCCTCCAGTGGAACAGAAACTGAAGTTTTTATCTTTGGACCTAAACTTAGATATCTCCGTCGTTACATCTGGAGCATTTTGTAAAACGTCGATGCTTTGACTCACATTCAGCTTCGACACTCGCTCCCCGAGCTCATTCCTCTGCCGCTCACTTTCGTTGAATCGGGAGTTTAAATCGTTCAGCTGAGCCTCCACCTTCTTCTTCTTGTGCTCCACGTCTTGCTTTGAGCTGGCGAGGGATCTCAACTCGGCGCTCAGGTCTGCCGACTCTTTCTCCAGGGCTTGTTTGGCTTTCTCCAGACTGGCCCTGACCTGGAAGGAAGGAGACGGAGCCAAATGAGTGAAACTTCATGGGATAAAAAGTTAAAGTTTATTTTGTGACGTGGTCTGACCCTTTTGGCTTGCTCCAGCTGCTCGGTCAGCTCCTCCACAGCCTGACTGTGTTTCTGACGAAGTTCCTGGACCTGGGCCTCGTGGCTCCGCCCCTCGTCTTCCATAGCTTTCTTCAGCGTTGCTACTTCCTGCTCTCGTTTTGCTCTATCAATATGAAACACAAAATGTCACCATGAGGAAAAAACCGGCACCCAGATTACCCTCTACGCAGATGATGCTATGGTTTACTTTAGTTATTTCAGAAAAACAGCTGTTACATTTTTACTGGATGCAAAAAAACTCAGTAAATAAAGACTGTTGGTGAGCGCAGCCTGTGGGTTATTATGGGATGTGTGGGTTTCCACAGACCGCAGCTCCTGCTGAGCAGCGGTGGTATCCAAGCTGTCCTCCAGCTCGGAGCGCAGTGCATTCAGCTCCTCTCCGAGGTCCCGCCGCGCGGCCTCCGCCTTCCCCCGCGCCGCCCGCTCCGCCTCCAGATCCTCCTGCAGCTCCGACAGCAACGCTTCCAACTCACGAACTTTCTTGACCAGCGTAGCGCGCTGGGTGCTCTCCTCCTCCAAACTGTGAACAGAGAAATGATTCTTTAGGGTGGATCTGCAGTGCAGTATGACCACTTCATACTGGTTGACACTGATACTGGTTTTGGGCTCACCGGGTCTGTGTAGCCTGGAGCTCGTCCTCTTTAGCGGCTAACTGAGCTCGTAGCTCGGCCAGCTGCGCCTGCAGGTCGGCGTATTGCTCCTGCAGGTCGGCCAGCTCTGCATCCACCTTCTTCTTTGCCTTCTCCACATCCTGACGAGCCTTCTCCTCCTTTTTCATACGAACTGGAGACAAAAAGCAGAAAGAATGAATTACGTTTGTGCTTTTTCAGGCTAAATTATGTAAATAAAGATCAAACTGCTACATGGGAAACTTTCAGGTTTGCTGACTTATTGGTTACCTCATGTTTCCCCTGTGAGACACTGATTTTGGTGGATCTATGCGTTTCTCAGGTGTGATAGTTTCAGAAACATAAAAATGTGGTTTGTATGGGGCAACATAACAGGTAAAACAAACAGTGCATCGTTTTAGACTGGTTTTTGTCATTCCACCGTTCTTCTACCTTTTTTGGGGAAGTTATTTTTAGGATTGGGACTTAAAGTCATCAGCAGGTGGAAATTATTCAGGAAGTGAGTGTGTTTTATTTTTCTTCGAGAATATGGGACTCCATTAAATCTATCAAATTTGTTTTACACAGTTTGTTCAGCATTTCACCGCCAAATGTTTTAGAAAACTACTGAAAATCAAGGTACACATTTTGATGTGAGTTTTTAAGGATTCTTCCAACACCCTGGGAGCTGAATGTCATAAATAATGATAAGGAATAATAATCGATAATCAGTGCTGCCTCACCTTCCAGGTCGGAGATCATGGACTCATGTTTGGTCTTGAGTTTGGTCAGATTCTTTGACTTCTCCTCCTCCTCTGCCAGGTTGGAGCTCATGTCAGCCAAGCGCTCCTCCAGTAGCTTTCGCTCCTGAAAACAACGACAGGAAGTCAGAAGGAAAACGACCTGAAACTGCAGATTTTTAAAAAATGTGTCCTTCTGTTACCTTCTGCAGCTTGTTGTTCTGATCCTCCATCAGCATGATGTCCTCCTCCATCTTCTTCACCTTCCCCTCCACCGCCGTTTTCTCCAGCTGGAGCTTCTGCTGAGCGTCTTCCTGCTCTGCGATGTGCGCCTCCATCAGCTGACGGCACAAAACTACACCCGTTAGTCTAAGAACACCAGATCGATCATGAAGGCCAGTTTTAACCTCAAAAGACCATCAGCGTCTTTTTTAAAGTAGACAAAAACTGATTTGAATGAAACGAACAGAAATAAATTGATTTGAATTGATCTGAACTGAGACAAAGTGCTTAGGAGGATTCAGTTTAATAGAACTGAACCAATTTAAACCAAACTAAGTTAAACTGAGATAAACTGAACAGAAAGAACTGAACTGAGCTGAACTGAGTTGAATCTATTTCACAGGATTCTTGCATTAAAACATTTGTTTCCTTTGTTAATATTGTTCAATAACTGTCAGGAGTCGCCATAGCAACCATCTTGAAACCTGTTTTCATTATTTTACTGAGCTGAATAAAGTTAGGAGAACCTGCAGCTGCTGCTCCATGTCCTTCTTCTCCTGCTGCAGGGCGACGCTGCGCTCCTCCTCCTCCTCCAGCCGCGCCTCCATCTCGTGCAGCACCTCCTCCAGCTCCTGCTTCTTGGCCTCCAGACGCACGCGCATCTCCTCCGCCTCGGCGTACAGCTCCGTCTCGGCCTGCAGCTTCAGCTCCAGCTGCACTCGCTCCTCAGCCAGCTGCAACCACAAGCCTCCAACTTTAACCACGTCACTGCTTCCAGGGCTGCAACTAACCATTATTTTAGTAATCGATTATTTTGACGATTAACTGATTAACCCTTGTGTTTACAAATGGGGTCCAATCGACCCCACACCCGTATCACTTGTATCATTTGCCTTAGTCCTCACACGCACAAGGGTTAATCAGAGAAAAATTACCATGTTCTCCAGAGTTTCATTTAATCAAAAATAACTTACAAGTAACTTTTCTGCAAGACATAAAACTTTTTTAAGTCAATGATTCAAAGGATGTGAAGCTAAAAACATATTGTCTGCTAATCTGTTAATTGTTTTTTATTAATAACTGGATGCAAAAGGTGTTTAATAGGAGGGTTTTCTGTCAAATTTGAACCAGGTGAAGCTAAAATTAGCTCTGGAGTTCTGGGTAGACAGATTTACAGACAACAAAGCTTTTTCATCTTAATTGCAAAATGTTTATATTTTTGTACAGTTTTGGTTTAATTACTGCTCTGAGTGTGTTGTTTATTCAGGAAATGGTCATTTCTAGAGTCTGTATACTCCAATTAATGATTAATTGATTACTATATTACACGATGATTATGTTAATAACCAATTAATCACAATTAATTGTTTCATTCCTAATTGCTTCTCCAGATAAAATGTGTAAATGCTGCGTCTGACTCACCTGAGTGTGTTTCTGGGAGATTTCCTTCAGCTCAGCTTCGGTCTTAGCCGCCACCTCGCGCACCGCCTTTAGCTCCTCCTCCTTTTGGCCCATTTCCTCTTCCTGTCTGGTCACCTGCAGCAGCGGCTTCACCTGGGTCACACATTGATCTGGTTAAGGTTAAAGGTCAGGATGCATGTAGGATCAAGCCTAGCGTCCAGGTCGGACCTTGGTGAACAGCCGCCACCACTGCCAGTTCTTCAGTTTGAGGTAGCAAGCGCAGTTCCTCTGGATGACCTTCATGGCCGTCAGCTGCTGCTGACGTTTACTAAACGCTCTGAAAACAACAAACCATCACCCACTGGTTCATAGACGACTTCAGGCCCAGATTCCCTGAAATGGCTCCTCTTACTTTCGCCCCAGAAAGCCTCGTGCTTGTGCCTGGAAGGCGATGATGACGACGGTCAGCTTGAGGTCTCGCTCTTCCTCCAGCTGAGCCAGAACTCCCGTC
This sequence comes from Poecilia mexicana, assembly GCF_051168715.1. Lineage (NCBI taxonomy): Eukaryota > Metazoa > Chordata > Actinopteri > Cyprinodontiformes > Poeciliidae > Poecilia > Poecilia mexicana. The sequence goes on from NW_028263377.1 coordinate 26,831,367, forward strand.
CTGAAGAACATTTTACTCTGACCGATGCGGTACAGGTTCGGGTCCAGATCCAGGTGCTTCACCTGAGGAACGGAGGGCGATATGGATTAAAAATAAAACATCAGATTTTAATTTAACTTCAATCTTCAAAAATCAAAAACCTGATTAATCCATAAAACTGATTTATGCTCAGGAGCAGCTAAGATCTTGTTCTTTAAACTCGTTTCCATCACAGATTTCAAAATAAAAGCTCACCATCAGGCAGCAGGCCTGCTTTCCATCCATGAAGCCCTTAGGGATGGCGCTGGCAGCCAGAATCTCGTACCTGCACACAGGTGAGGACATTTAGTACCACAAACCGCCTGGCCAGGAACAACAGTTACCACCTGAATTTAGCTGTGCAAGTAGGACTGAGGTTATTAAACCTCGGCTGACAACATGAGGAGCTTCTCCTTTCTTAAATGAGGAAAGGCAAAACCTGTAGCTATGGTTGTTTAATAAGGATCAGATCATCGGCATCAAGCAGAGAAAACATTTTAATTGTTTCAGCTGTTTTGTTTATTTTGCATTTTTAAAATGTTTTCCAGTTCCAGCATTAAATTTTTTTTAATCTTTTTAATGGATATACTTGCATTAATAAGCCATAATTGTATTGGTTGAAAATGTTCTTAAAATAACAATATTATCATTTATTGCAATAATTTCTGGAACAATGTATCGGATCACATTCCCTCTAAATGTTGTACCAGAAATGCTCCCTCACCTCTGTCTGAACTCCTGGAAAACGATGCGGTTTGGAAATCCCTGCCTGCAGATCCGAATGCCCTCCAGCACGCCGTTACACCTGAGCTGCTCCAGAACCAGGTGGGCGTCCATCTTCCCGGCCTGCAGAGCCGCAGCAGCAGCCAGTGAGATCACAGAAAGGCCGTTTGCAGCCAGCGGCAGAGGAAAGCGGCGCTCACCCTCTTCTCGTGGTTGGGGATGATGCAGCGGACGAAGTTGGGCTGCGTGTTGTGCAGCGTGGTCATCAGCTTCCCCAGAGACTCCTTGTACAGCTGACCCACCGTGCGAAACATCCCCTTCTTGGACTTGGTGGAGCTGGGAACAGAACTCTCCGACATCTTGGTGATGGTGTCCAGGCCCACCACTCGGTCCACTGCAGGGCGACGATGCAGAACGGTGTTACCGCGGCAACGGAGAGCGTCCAGAGGTGTGTGAATGTGTGCGATCGGAGGACTGACCGTCTTTCCAGAGGTCCTGGATGAAGCCGCTGGAGGAGTTGTTGAGCAGAGCCGTCACGTTGTCATTCAGGGGATCCATGTTCTTAGTCAGCCAGTTGGCTGCATTATAATCCACCTGCAGGGAGAAAGAGAACAGAAAACCTCCCAGAAAGTCGTTCTCAAAAGAGGTTCTGAGCTCCTATTTATTAATAGTTTTGGTCTGTAGGTAAAATTCCTTGTGATCTTTTAAAGTTGTCTTTATGAATAGTTGAACAAACTTTATGAGAGTTTTCCTTAAACTTCTGCTGCTTTCTCACCAATGTCAGCATGACAGAGCTAGGAAAAGGCTAGGAAGAGAAATGTTTTCATTTTGAAAATAAAGTTGTAATTATTCAAAAATAAAGAGATAATATTACCAGAATTAAATCACAGTAATGAGAATAAAAACATTTCTGAAATCAGAAAAATCTGGAAATTCCCAAATTTTTTAGTGTTAAAATGGTCAGAAACTTTGAGTTTATGTGATGCTAACTCCCACCTGCAGGTGGCAGTATTTCCACTCAGATTTTTGACCAGATTTTTTAAACGGTGACAGAAGAATCTGAAGGTCATCCGTCATTTTGACACTTTAAATTATAGAGTAACTAAATCAAAAGAACATTTCCATCTGAGGCTGTTTCACTTACCTTTCCAGCGTAGTGAAGCACCGAGAACATCAGCTTATCCTTGTGTTGTTTGGGTTTGGAGAACTTCACGTGACCCGTGTGGGTGTTCAGCAGTTTGTCCACGAACGACTGATCGGTGGCTTTCGGGAACCAGCACTCCTCATCCAGCAGCGCCAGGATGCCCGGGGGATTGTTCTGGAAAACCACAAAGAAGGTGGAAACCTGCAGAATACCACGGATCTGCAGGTATTCTGCAGGTTCTGCAGACCCCAGGGGACATTTGACCACACGGATGATTTTGACTGCAGAGGTCATTTTAACACAGGGGTCATTCTGACCGCCATGCTTGCAGGAGCGCTCACCGGCCTCTCGATGAGCTCGATGCAGGGCTGCAGGTCCAGGCCGAAGTCGATGAAGTTCCACTCGATGCCCTCTCTCTTGTACTCCTCCTGCTCCAGGATGAACATGGTGTGGTTGAAGAGCTGCTGCAGACGCTCGTTGGTGTAGTTGATGCAGAGTTGCTCGAATGAGTTGTCCTACAGAGGAAAGACTGCAGGTCAGAAAACAGACGGGAACTCAGTGAACCCAACTGACCAAAGGAAGTTCTTCAGGGAGGATTCACCTCAAAGATCTCAAAGCCAGCGATGTCCAGGATTCCCAGGAAGGAGGACGACTGTCTCTTGCTCTTGTCCAGCGTCTTGTTGACTCTGGCGAGGATCCAGCGGAACAAGCGGTCGTACATGGCCTTGGCCAGTGCCTCCACTGCAAAATCAGCCTGAACATGGTGCATAATTTTAAGAACTATTGTTCTCCCTTGAACAGTTTAGTGTAGATCCATGTTCTATACATGTTGATTACGTTTTTTTCAGAAAATCAATCTTAGAAAATGAGATTTTAATCAAGTCAGTTCTGCCTATTTTGAGCTGTCTTTCAGTGTCTTGTCACTTTAAATCCAAATAAGATGCTGCTGGCCACGCCCCCCCAACTCAACGTTTACACTCACATGTGAAAAAGGATGTGAACAGATGCGCAATTATACAACTGCACATCTTTGAAAAGCAGAAGTGGAGCCTCCTGCACAAGCAACAAGAATGCAGCAAGTGGTTTCTGGATGGTAAGTCAACAACAAAACACTTGCCTTTTCCAGCAGCCATTGTACAACACATACAGCGGTAAAACCAGCTGACCAAACATGCTGGAGCTCACCTTGGGTTGCTAGGTAACGCCACAGTGTGACTTAACAATCAGAAGGTTTTTGAAACAGCTCATTTTCCAGGCACAAAAAAACATGAACACATTGCCCAAACTCTACAGTTTTCAGAAGCAGTTGAGACCCGAATACAAGTATAAAAACTTGGTTCCTTTAAGCGATGGGTGAGTACCTGCTGCTTGGTCTGGGCCTTCTGCACCACCTCCCGCCCCACCTTGATTCTGGGCGTCAGGATGGCGCGGGTGAAGTCGGTCACGTTGATGCCCTGCAGGTGGCACACCTTCTGAGCCGCTGAAACGGGAGAAGGGGTCAGAGAAGCTGCGGCGCTTCCTCACGGAGCCGTGACGCAGTGTTACCATGGTTACCGGTGTTGTCGGGCATGGTGGCCTGCTCGCTGTTCCTCTCCTTCTCAAACTTGATGTTTCCCAGCTGGAGGACGGTGGAGACCACCTTCAGCATCCCTGCAAAACAAGATGGCCGACAATTTACAGCTTACAACAACATCCATCCATCCATCCATCCATCCATCCATCCATCCATCCATCCATCCATCCATCCATCCATCACTTCGTCCGTCCATCCATCCATCCATCCATCCATCACTTCGTCCATCCATCCATCCATCCATCCATCCATCCCTCCGTCCATCCATCCATCCATCACTTCGTCCATCCATCCATCCATCCATCCATCCATCCCTCCGTCCCTTCCTCACTCCCTTCATCCATCCATCCATCCATCCATCCATCCATCCCTCCGTCCATCCATCCATCCATCACTTCGTCCATCCATCCATCCATCCATCCATCCATCCCTCCGTCCCTTCCTCACTCCCTTCATCCATCCATCCATCCATCCATCCATCCATCCATCCATCCATCCATCCATCCATCCATCATCCATCGCTCCCTCCGTCTGTCCATCCATCCATCCATCCATCCATCACTTCGTCCATCCATCCATCCATCCATCCATCCATCCCTCCGTCCATCCATCCATCCATCACTTCGTCCATCCATCCATCCATCCATCCATCCATCCCTCCGTCCCTTCCTCACTCCCTTCATCCATCCATCCATCCATCCCCGTCTGTTAGTACCTAATCTCTCCTCCTCTGTGAAGCCCATGATCTCCATCGCTTCCAGAGTCTCGTCAAAAAGCTCGTCATCCTGCTGACCAGGAACCTCCACGTGACCAGCTACCAGGAAACGGTAGCTGCTGAAGCCCTCCAGCAGCAGCTCCTCTGCAACAACACAAACTCACACAGTTATCATCCAGACAAACACTGCAGCACTGACCTTAAGAGCAGCAGAAAGTTTCCTTCAAGTCCCAAAGGTTGCTATTTTCTCTAAACTCTCACCCCTCATCTTGTCTTTCGCTCCGGCCACCATGTAGTAGAAGATGTGGAAGGCTCTCTCTGTGTTGGCCTGACGAATGCAGCGCGACTTCTCCAGCAGGTCTGTTCAGATCGGCTGGAGTTGAGGAGGAAACCTTTACAGCGGCTGATGTAGGAAAAGGAAGGCGGAAAAACTTTGCTGGATAAGGATACAGGTGTCAATGTTTGCCCCAACCAGGAAGCCGGTCACGTCAAAGTTTAGTTTGATGAACTTCCCCTGTGGAAGGACAGCAGCCATGTGACACTTCACTCTGGTTCCTTGAATTTCTCTTACGTTGAAGCAAAAACAGAACCCACCTCTGGGAGTGCCAGGGTTCATTTATCAGGACAAGTGGAATTTAGTTTTCGTTTTTCACCTTCTTCAGATCTGACAATATTGGTGCCAAATGTTTGTGCTGCTTTGTGTTTCTATCATTTTAAAGCTCTTTCTACAGCTGGTGGACCACCAGGGGGCGCCAGTGGTGATGTTTACCTCAGAGTTTGACACATAGTGACTGAAAACAGAAACCAGTCTATAGAAATGTTTATGGTGCAGAAGAGGATTTTTGTTTCTGTCAAAGCAACTCATGTCTGTTTTTCTTTTATTATGCTCCTAAATTACAAATAGATCTAAAATGTTATTGATGCACAAAACACTAATAGTAAAGAACAATTAGGTTTTTTATTTCCATGTGGTTTTTAAAGCAGGTGGTCTGTGAGTGTTTGTTAAATGGGTAAACTAGAACGAATAAGAACTAAGATTGAATGAATGTTGAGCAAAACGTACGAATCTGGAGGAGTTGTCGTTCTTGATGGTCTTGGCGTTTCCAAAAGCCTCCAGGATGGGATTAGCCTGCAGCAGCTGCTTCTCTAGCTCCCCCTGCAGGCCAGAAACAGGTAGGACATTACTTAATGAACAACTGCTGTTCCTTAAACGAACAGCAGAAATGAATGAAACAGGATTTTTACTCACATAGGCCAGAGATCCTGACTGCTGCTGCTGGAAGAATCAGAAAAACAAGCCTTTAAAAATGAACGTCTATTTTTTAAGCTTATGAAGCAGCCGAGCAGAAAAGGCCGGGGATCAAGCAGCAATCAGTTTTTACTCAGAAAACCCCTGAGTGTAACTTTCAGTTATCATTATGGAAGATTTATGAGGTAATATGGACTCTAACTCGTTTGTTTTTGTCATTATTTCTCATTCAGAAGGAAACCAAAAGCCCCAGCAGGAGGAAGAAAACAGCATCAGTCTGTCTCACCTTGGCCACAGCTGCAGCAACTGATTCCTGTCACATACAGTAAAATATAAGCTTTATTACAGATTCATGCTTTCACAGCTAACAAAGGAGAAACTCTGAAGGTGGATTTCAGTCAGAAAACGTTGGGACATGAAACTCAACGTGGCAGAGTGAGAATTTAACAAAGAGCGATTAATAGATGACAGTTAACCTGGCATGCCTGGTTTTGGACCTGGATGCTACACATACTGGGAAAAACATGCCAGCTCCAAGCCAGGATCTATGGAGCTAAATTAGGGCCATAAAATTTTAAACTAAAAATATAATTTGAGAACTGAAGAAAAGCCTCCCGTTTTATTAAAACCACTTTAAAACAAACCAAAAATATGAAATTTAGAAATAATTTTAAAACTGGAGAAAAAATAAAACTGAAAATATAAAACTGAAAAAAAAAACACACAAAAATATTTTTTTGTTTTAAAAGACATTTTAAAACCAAGAAAAGTTGTAATTAAAATACATTTTCTGTCTGAGCGTTTCGTCTGTAATTTCTACTCACAGGGTTGACGTCTTTCTTGCCTTTATGAGACGAGGCGACGACAGCCAGGTACTGAATCACCTTCTTGGTGTTCTCCGTCTTCCCGGCTCCAGATTCGCCACTAATTGGAAAAATATTTCACTTTTTAAAAACGGCACAACTCCGATTATTTGTTCATCCTCATTTCGTTCTTTTCCAAGTTTGCACATGTTTGCTTTCTCTTTTCTTAACTGGGTCTGAACACATTTTGTTGGATGATAAATTCTGGCTGACGTTACTGCGATAAACGATAAACCATTATCAAGTAATATAATGATAACGACAAAAGAAAATATTGTCTAAGATCAATAAACTTTAAATTCTAATCAACATTTAACACTCGACCTGGAAGGCATTTTAAATATCCGAAATAAATAAACAAAACAACAGAAAAAATTAATAAAATGAATTATGAAATCTCCAGGAACAAAATTGTCCTTCAAAAAGGTCTTAGTTGAAGCAAAACACCAGACTGAAGGCTTTTATCATCCAGTTTTTGGTAGAAAGAGAGAAATGATTTATTGGTTACTAGCATTAAATCAATTATTAGCCCTATATATAATTCCATGACTCACAGGATTAAAAAACATTTAAATTAATGGGTGAACTCTTCCTTATATCATGCATTTCCTCTGAAAGTGACGGTTTGTGGCGTGTTTTGACTCACGTGCAAAGAATCGACTGATCCTCACGATCTGTGGAGAGACAAAGGAGGAATTAGTGAAGCTTAGCTAAAATCCTGAACTCTGAGACGGACCTCTTTTAGTTCTGATCTAAATTTAGCAGGTGGTTCTGTCGCTGCGATCTGGGCCGACTGCTCCATGTATGGCCGTTCTGGGGCTGAATGGAAAGTTGGGAGGTAGTTTGAGGTCGGCACGCACCGGGGCTTCAGTCTCCTGGCTCCTCTGGAAGCTCAGCTCGTCTGCTAGAAGATGTGGAATAACTCCAGTGTTCTTAACACTGAAGATCAGGATTTTAAATATTCACAGGTGTACGGAAGCCCCTACAGACAAAATTATCAAAAATCTTACCAAGCATTTCTGTGCAGTTTCTAGTGCTAATATCTTGGTACGTTTGAAATAAGAATGGGTCAAAATTCCAGCAAACGTCGGTAAGAATATTGTATATAAATATAAATACATTCAGGAAAATATTATGGAGCAGAAACTTTCCAATAATTGGGACAAAGGGGGATTTTTTTGTGGAGTCAGGGCTTACCCTGCAGCATGTTCCTGTAGGCGTTGTCCGTGATGGAGTAGATGTGCGGCGGCACCTCGTGGCGTTTCTTGCCCTTGTACATCTCGATGATCTTTTCTGAGTATATTGGCAGCATCTTGTAGGGATTCACCACCACACAGAACAGACCCGAGTACGTCTGGGGAGGAAACAAGCCACAGTTACTTTACAACAAGGATGAAGTCACTTTTTTACCTGCATTATGTTAAAATATTCTCCTGTTTGTCTAAATATGACCCTGAAAGTAGTTTAATCTAGTGGATGGATAAATACAGGATTATCACTCCTGTTCCTGTTCACCTTGCTATGTCTGACTGTATTTTTTACAGGATTTTTATAAAACTGAAAAGGAAAACAAAGCATTCGCTGCTGAATCTGCCAGAACATCCTCAGTCCAGAAAGAAAGCAGAGCAGCTAATCCTTGAGACTTAAATCTGGATTAAAACTGAACTTCACTGCTTTTTATGGCTATAACGTTTCTAGTGACTTTAACATTTATAGTTTTAATAAAGTTTTTGGTTCAGTTCTGGAAGTAAAAGATTAACCCAAAAACTGTGAATGTTAGCATGCTAACAGCTTTAGCATGAAAGAGGAAAATGCTGACCAGTGATTTTCCTAAAGCATTAACTGTGTTTTATTTGCTCTTCTTTGATTTAATTTCACTGTGTATATGCTTTCTACAATATAATAACTTCATCATATTGTAGAAAGCATAACGAGATTGTACAAGTCAGTTTTAGCGTGCTGAATAAGTTAGGTAGTAATAAAGTGAGCACTGATGTTACTTTAACATGCCATAACCTTTTCATTTATTCATTTGATAGGGAAGGACAAGTATAAACAATGAACATATTTTTATAGCCGTGACTAATTTGCGATGCTTGTCCCCAGAAGGGCTTTTAAGTAAACAATCGCTAACATCACCAAACAATTGCTAACACCACCAAACAATCGCTAACACCACCAAACAATCGCTAACACCACCAAACAATCGCTAACACCACCAAACAATCGCTAACACCACCAAACAATCGCTAACATCACCAAACAATCGCTAACATCACCAAACAATCGCTAACACCACCAAACAATCGCTAACATCACCAAACAATCGCTAACACCACCAAACAATCGCTAACACCACCAAACAATCGCTAACACCACCAAACAATCGCTAACATCACCAAACAATCGCTAACACCACCAAACAATCGCTAACACCACCAAACAATCGCTAACATCACCAAACAATCGCTAACATCACCTTTAGCATGCTAACAAAGTTGTAACAATGTCATTTTCAAGATGGAAATATTAACTAAAATACCAGCTGGAGAAAATTGAGATTCTAACCAAACCTAAAAATCCAATATGGCTGCCATTAATTTAATTCTGTTATTTATGCAGCATCTATTCACAACAAATGTCGACTCGAGGCACTAAGAGCGCGTTCAGCTGAGTCTGTTATTAAAATTAGGTTAAAAACTTTTCAGTCTAATGAAACCCAGCAGACTGCATCGAGTCGTTGACTGGAAGCTTTTGCTGCTGGATGCAGCAACAGGAAACAATCACTTGCGTTGATGTTGATTTTACAGCAATCACTTATGCCAAGCATGCATGTGGTGACAGTAGAGAGGAAAAACTCCCCTCATCATGCTATTAGTACAGATTTGAAAAAGCAAATGTGTAGATAAGTATTTTACAGTATCACCTGATACAGTGGGTAGGAACTATAAGTTGAATATGAAACACCAAAACAAGCGATAAGATGGCGGCGTTTCTCACGTAGATCAGGCTGGAGAAGTATCTCTCTCGCAGGTTGTGCAGGACGGACGCTTCGTTGAGGAACGTGAGCGCGGCCATGTCCTCCACCTTGCTGAACTTGGGGGGGTTCATCTTCTGGATGTCATCTTTGTTCACCGTCACCTTCTGTCCGTTGGAGAGCTCCACCAGAACCTGAAGGACACGGAGAAGAAAGTTCAGACCCAGAGACGAGACAAAACACACACAGTGAAACTTTGTCCTGGTTTCATCAGCAGGCGGCAGAGTTTAATCAAACAGTAGAATATTTTTTAAGTTTTATTAAGGAATTATTTTTTTTTAAATAATCCCCTATATTATAATGAGAAGCCACTTCCAAGCTAGTTTTGTCTTACTTAAAGTGAACTAAGACATTTTAACTGAAACGTGGTTTTGCAGTGCTGCATCTGCATCAAGATTTATCTGGTAAATTTTATACGTTAATCTAAACAATTGAGAAAGAATCAAGGACAGAAGATAATCTATCAATAATTCAGATGGGCTTAGAAAAGGAGGACTGATTTTATTATTTTACTCTATAATTAACCAACTGAATGTTTAGTAAATGTTGATCTAAAACATGGTTGGTTTTATTTAATGAAACACCTTAGTTATAAACCAAAAGAGGCTTTTCCACAGAATATCTCCCAAAACGTTTAAATTTATAATTGAGATAAATTCTGGTCAGACTATTAGAATAGCAAGGCAGCTTTATTGGTTTGTGTTTTCTGCATAATCATGATTCTTCAAAACCTGGTCAGAGTGAGCATGTAGACAAACTAAAAAGACAGGGGAGCAGGAGTGACCCCTGAGGAACGCCCAGGAGGTGAATAACCGTGTAAATAATCTGCACCTGCTCTCCCTTCTCCTCCTTGATGCTTGCGGGTTCGAAACCCTCCCTCTCTGATGGGATCCACACCATCTTCTTGGCCGCCCAGTCAGCCTGGGCCACGCCGCTGTTACGGAAGTCGTTTTCCAGGAAGAGGAACTTGCTGTCGTCCGTAGGGAGGTCGGCCATGTTGGCAGGGTCGGTGGGGGCGGCGGTGTTTACTGGAGACTCAGAGGTGGAGGAGCTGATGTTGGGGTTGGCGTCGGGTTCTAGAGCAGTGGTTGGGGTTGATGTTTCCTCTAACTGCTTGACCTTTGACCTGCTGATGTCACAGGAGTAAAACATCAACACAGTTAGTAAATTTAAGAACTTAAAGACAGTAAATAATATTTTGATTAGACCCTTCTCTGGTTGGTTTATGGTGCAGCTGGGTTTTTATCAAAGTTTGGGAACCTAGCTCTACTTTTGATACTTTTGTATCTTTTATCAAAAATATGTTTTTATTTTGACATATTTGTTAAAACTGTCACCATGCCATGACTCCATGTTATGAGACAGATGATCTGTGAAAAGATCCATCTCCTTCACCTCCTCCCTGAGCTGCTACTGCTGCCAGAAGAAATACATCGCTCCAGACCAAAAACAACCAATCAGAGCCAGGAAGAGGGTCTTAGTGCTGTCAATCAATCTCATATACTCGCTACTAAATGTGTAACGAGGACTCGCCTCCATGATGGCAAGAAAATAATTTGCCTGCCATCATCGGTGGCTATGCTAATTAGCTTTAGCATTCACAACTGCAGTATAACAGAGAGAAAGGGAGGGGGGTTGTTGACAGCGCTAAGACCCGCCTCCTGGCTCTGATTGGTTGATTCTAGTTGGCACTGGGAGAAGGCAGAGGAGCTACATTTTTCACAGTTTCATACCAAACTGTCGTGGTTTTTACATATTTGTCAACAAATATGTAAAAAATATATTTTTATAAAAGTTACATACTGCAGTTTTAAGCCCACATTTCTTTATTAATACATATATATTTTTATTGATCAGATACAATCTACACTCTAAAATGTGTTTTCATTAGCTGTAAGCAGAAAATCATTATAAGCTGCAAAAACACAATGTCGTACCAAGTATTTTTTCCAGTTTCTAGTGCAAATATTTTAGTAAACTTGAAAAAAGACAAAATTAACTTAAAAGTAACAAGATATAAGAGATTGTTTTAACTTTTATTAAAAATTGCTAGTTCCTCTGGTAGATTATTTCACTTATAACATGGGAAAAATGTTTTGTTATTAGTGCAATAATCTGCCAGTGGAAGTAGTAATTTTTTAAAATCAGTATTAAGATATTATTTACTTAAAACAAGCTTCTATATCTTGCTAAAAAATATTTGTAAGTTAGTTTGCCTTATTTCAAGTGTATTATTCTAGTTGCACTAGAAAATAGACAAATATTTCTCGGTAAAATTTTGTGTTTTTGCAGTGTAAAGCTTGAAAAATCAGAATTAATCCATATAATGTGTTTAATGAGCTTATAAAGTTAAATAACTTTTCAATAATATTCTAATTTACTGAATAAGAAGATACTGTGGATTAATCTGAGAACAAAAAATTCAACAATATTCTGATGAGTAAAATTATCAACCAGCTTTGTAGACTTTTATACCATAATAAATCTTTATAGGCCAGTCAGAATAACACATTTTATTAATAATATTGTTGTTTTACAACAAGTTTCACCTAATATAATGGTAATGGCATAATAATGCAGGAATTCTTTCTCAAAGATCAATAAACTTTAAATTCTAATAAACATTTAACACTGGAACTGGAAGACATTTTAAATATCCAAAATAAATAAACAAAACAACAAAAACAACAAATAAAATTAATTATAAAGTCTCTGTAAACAAAATTGCCTTCAAAAACAAGCAGACTGTTTTTGGTAGAAATATAAAAACAATAAGTCATGGAAATTTAAATTATTGAGCTAATTTATCATGCGATTAACTGACTTTTTGCTTATTGCGACAGGCCCAGTGCTTAACTAAGTAAATATCGTCTTATTAAATAGCATCTTATTTTATAAAAATAAGATGCAAACATCAAAAGTTCTGAAGCTTCTCTTGTAGCTTCAGATAAAACCTGATTAAACACAGAAAATCTCTAAGCATCAGCTCATCATTTCTGACTCCAACCTGCTGCAGATCCGCCTGGTTTCAGTGCCTCCCCACTTATTGCTGCTGCTGATAACAACCTGGGAACTTTTCCCTGCTTTGCATCGAGCTACTTACTCACTTATCCTGAGCTGCAGGTCACAGTGCTTCTCTGACCTCCCATTGAACAGCAGGTAATAAAACATGAAAAGCAGCACACAGATAGTCAAACAGCAGAGCTGCCATGCTGGAATGCCCATGTTTGGCTAACCTGCTGCTCCTGGTAGCCTAGTAGCCCCAACTGGGATGCAGAGAAGAAACTTATCTGGCATTTCACCTTATAAGGTGCAGCGGCTCCTGAGTCCAGCCAAGCTTGGCGTTTACACCAAAATGGTGACATGTCAGGATGCACTGATGTGTGGCAGCAGCTGCACAGCGAGCAACAATAAATGCAGCATCTTTAATGTGGATTTTATCTGCCATAAAGACTCTAAACAAGAAAAACTGACTCCTTTTTTATTCATTTTAAACTAAATGTAATTTAATAATAAACTTTCCGCTGCCGTTAATGCATTTTAATACTTGTCTTTGTCTTGCACAATCATAACTTTACCATTGCAATAAGTGAATCAGATCAGAGAGTTAGTTTCATGCTGTTTTTACTTACGGCTCTGTGCTTCAGTCCTCAGTGCAGGATGCTGCTGCCTGAACTCCAGGGAAATGAGAAGATCATGTCAGGTGAAAGAAGTGATGCTGTTAATGATGATGATGATGATGATGTCGCTCTTCCTCCTCCTCTCAGCAACACCTGGGTGGAGCGGCGCGCCGCCTTCTTTCCACAGCTGCTGGATCGCCATTGAGCAAAAGCTGCTCCTATCTGCCCACATTCAGCTTTTCCTGCTCCTGCCTCTGGACCAGAGATGAATTATCACTAACGCATCAACAGTAGCACCTGTGGAGCAACATAGCAACTATTTTAAGGCAAATAAACACTTTCAGAGTTTTATTCCCAAACTTTCAAGAATAAAACAGTTTCCAGCCTTGATTCTTTTTCCTCTGTAACTTTCCTAATTCTTTCTAAAATATTAAATATCACTTTCTGCATCAAATACTGACAGAGGGCAGGTAATTATCATTAACTAAAACTAACAAAATAACAAAGACAGAAACTGAGAAAACATTTTAGTAAACTGAAATAAATAAAAAACTGTGACTAACTGGAACTATATTGTGCATTTATAAAGCTAGCTAAGACATAATGAAATCATAGCTATAATATTCTTGTTATGAATCCATTTTATAGCCTTTCCAATTGATGTGAAATTTACTTTTTCCCCCCACAAGTAGTTTACTTCATCTGTCTGCAAATCAAGATGATCCACTGTCACTAGTCTGCAAAATGGTGACAGGAAATGTTGGGAGAAGATGCCGCAGTCAGCTGGTTGTTCAACAATAACTGAATACATTTTTGGAAAATTGTATCTTCTGTTGAGTTTTCATCACCCAAACAATGTAAATATAATCACTACACCTGCACCTAAAAATTAACCAAAGTATGAAAAAAACTAAAACTACAGCTATAACTAATAAAAAAACAAATAAAATCTAGCAAATATAGTTTAAAAAAACTAATTAAAACTAACTTAATTGCACAAACAAAAAGTCACAATGAAATAAAACTAAACTATAATGAAAAACCCAAATTGTAATCCTAGACTGGACCGATGCATCCCTGTTCAGGTAAAATAAGTTTAAAATCTGTAAAATGAAAACTTCTGGAACAACACTTATATTCTTATTACTTATGCTTCAAAAGTAGTCTGACATGAAGCCTCTAATCTAAAGTGATAATCTGATCTTTAAAGTTGAAATTATTTGGATTTATTTTCATAGGTGAGGTGGTTTTCAATAGTTTTTATAAGATAATACACCTGCTGCTTCAATTTTTATTTTTAAAATTTTTGTCAACCAGAACCTAATTTCCTTAGGATACAAAGTGATAAATATGGAATTTACCATCCAAATTTTAACTTTCAACTCTTAATTATAGGATACAAACTAAGAATTTATATAAAAAATATATAATTGTGAATTTTACACTGATGTAAGTTTCAAGATTAAAACTGGAATTCGGAGGAAAAAAATCTGAATTCTAAGATTGAAGTCCATTTTTAGTGTCTCTAATCATCTACAATAATATAGAGATATTTGTAATATTAATACAAATGATCCAATCATATCAAATTTATTGCATTATTCTTCATCGACTTTTATTTTGACAACCACCACTCTCCGTGTGTCGCGGCTCGTTTCCATGGTGACTAATGTAAACAACTGAGAAGTTTTGGACGTGTTTCGGAAACAAATCTTGGTGAAGTAAAATGGCACAAAAAAGTACGCAAGACGGACAGGTCGATGACCTTTTCATCGTATTTGAAGGCTCTTCCTCGGAGGATGGGTCTCACGCCCGGCAGCTCTGGAAATCCATAGCCCTTCTTCCGCCGCTGGAATCCCGGTTAGCATCGGCAGACATCCGCCAACGGCTGCCGGTGGCGCGTCCGCAGCGCCGCGGGACCTCCCATGTTGACGACCCGGTCCCACTCACCGTGTGCAGTGAACGGCAGAGAGAGGACGAGCGGCGGCGGTACCAGGCCATGGCCGACCAGAAGAAGGAGGTGATGGCGCTGCTGGGGAGGCAGAGGCAGCAGAGGATCCAGAGGGAGCGCCTGTCCGCGGCCGTTAAGCCGAAGAATAAGGTGGTGGAACCACCAGACCCAGAAACTGAGCTGGACAAGGAGCTGGTCAGACAGCTTCCGTAAACTAATTTATATATTTAAAAAATGGTGACTAAATAAATGAGCCACCCAACTGTAATGGGCTGGTTGGAGATGACATTTTAGTTTTAAATTTTTTGGTGGTGAAGAGTTTTGGAGACGGCGGGTTAGCGCTCCCTCTCGTGGTCACCGTTAAAAACCGTTACCAACATGCTAACAAAATGCTAGCATAGCTGTAACATTCCTAAAGATACAAGGTGGTATAATTATATGCCTCTAAATATATTTTATCAACAAAACTGATTTGTTTGAAATAATTTAATTTCATAAAGGAGAAAAAGGTCCAAACCAACCACTGTGAGAAAGGACTTACCCAATTAGCAATGACTGTCTGTTCATAAATTACTTAAGATTAGGGAATGATTTTAATTTCTTATAGCCTACTTCATGCTGTCAGACAGGTTCTGTTTCAGTGATGTGTTTCTATAGGTGAGCCCATAATCCGGCCTGGGTGTGGCAACACCAAAACAAAACTGATCTGAAACAATTAACAGTAACAAAATAGCAAAAACTAGAGAAATCTGCAAGGGGCAAATGTTTTTTTTATGGAGGTAGAGTTTTGCCACACAGCATAGCTAGCTGCAAATGAAAGTTAGAAAAGCAAGAATATGTCAACATTAAGTATGAACATTTACAAGATGTACAGAATCTCCATCTAAACTAGTAGTGACCCAGAAAGGACAAAGATAAACAGAAAATAGTATCTAAATCTCTGCTTATTGTTATCTTATTCACAAGCTAGCACTAGCACTGTAGCACAGCTATCTTCTATAAGAAGTCAGAAAAGTTAACACATTTTATCTTTTAGATTGGATTTTATGATGGAGAGCAAAATTCATGATTCTGTCAATTATATCCAGTTGACCAGCGCCTGACGAAACAAAACACCCCGAAGCCATCATACTGCACCACCGTGTTTGACTGTCAGTGTGACAGTTTGTTGCTTTTATACATAGGATCTGGTAAGTTTGGACACCTTTATCTCCTGAATGAAATCATCATTTTGTGTTAAAGGAAGGTTGGACAAAGAATATATCTGTTTGCTTCCTGCATCATAACTTCAGGTGAAATAAAACTGCAGTAAATATTCAAATTTTGCTTGCTTAGCAAGACAGTCTTAGCCATAATAGGATAAGATGAGGTCAGCAGAAAGATAACGTCAAATAATTTGCTTGAAGTGTTTCAAGCAGACACGAAACCCTGCTGTCTGTAAACGCTCTCAGTTTTTACCTGAATCACTAAATTCAGGTGTTCCAGTCACTTCGTGTATAAAATCCAACCCAAAATGCTTCTGCAATGTTTGCAAGTGAACTTCAGCATGTTACCTGTTCTGTAAGTACAGTCCCAAAGTTTCCTCTTTACTAAACACTCCAGTGAGTTTGGTTTGGAAGAAATGCAGAGTCCTTATCTTAACCCAATAAAACACCTTTACAACATAGACTGTGAGATATGTATTCTCATCCAACATCTGACCTCACAGATGCGCTTTTAGGAGAATGATCAAAAATTCCCATGAAGGCACTTCTACACCTTTTGGAAAACGGTGAAACAGTTGTGGTTGAAAAGATTAGAAATGATGATGCTAACCCCCATCTCAAGTTCTTATATGAGTGAAGGCATCCGAGTGAAAATAATACTTATTGATCTTAATTATAAAATGTGACCTGGTTATTCTGAATTAGGTTTCAGATGTAAGAAAGTCTTTAAACATTTTACAGCTGAGTAAATTCAGCATGAAGAAGTTGAGGAACTTTCTTCTGTTTTTGTTCTGGAAACTGGTGGAAAAATTCACACTGAATTAGTAAAAGTGAAACTGTTTTCTGAAAAGGTTATTGAGGCATTGATGTTTTTATTAACTATCTATTTTTACGTTCTACTTGTAAAAGAAAAATTAAAATATCCAACTGGAAATTAAATATGGATTCAAAGAAAAAGGGAAACCAAATTTTATTTTGTTTTCATTTTGTAGATGTGATAAACTGGAGACCTAATCAGAGTGTAACATCCTCTCCACCCCATTGACCAGGGGTGTCAAACTCGACTTCACCGAGGGCCACTTCAGCATAGTGGCCCCCCTCAACGGGCCACATTGACGGTACAGATCAGGAGGGCATCCCTGCTAAAACACCCCAGACAAAAGGTTGACTTCCCTCATTGAGTTCTGTAGAGGCCGGACGCTTTGGAGCGTCTGGTTAGGAAGCGCATTACAAACCTTTGGTTTACAATCAAAAAATTGTATTGAAGACGTCATTAGCAGAGACAAATGGTTCTACAGAGTCTTGGCTAAATGGCTATAAAATAAAATCAATACTTACAAATAGAAAATGGTTCAAAAATATAATCAACACTTCAAAATACAACATCTCTGGAAAATAAAATATTATGTATGTTGTTTTGAAAAACATTAGAATATAAGCACTTTTATCAAATCTTCAATGTAATCACGTAAGTTCTTCTTAAATCCATGGAAACTGATGAATAGAACATACTAAATCTGTTTCTGTCTGGTTTCGAACCAGAGACCTTTTGCGTGTAAAGCAAACGTGATAACCACTACACTACAGAAACTCATGCTGTTGCAGTGTTCCTGATAGATGATCCACAGTTTGTTAGAGACTAACTTCAACGATGGGCATGGAACAATGTCAAATACTTACAGATCCTCTCAGAGAGCACAGTAACTTGAACAAACTGTCAGACTTATACTTGTGCCTAATTTCACATTACAGCCTGGAATCAAAAAAGATGCCATTAGCAGAGACAAATGGTTCTACAGAGTCTTGGCTAAATGGCTATAAAATAAAATCAATACTTACAAATAAAAAATAGTTCAAAAATAAAATTAACACATTAAAATAAAAAATATCTCTGAAATACAATCAACACATGAAACGTTAAAATGGTTCAAAAATAATATCAACACTTCAAAATACAAAATCTCTGGAAAATAAAATATTATGTATGCTGTTTTGAAAAACATTAGAATATAAGCACTTTTATCAAATCTTCAATGTGGTAAGATCATGTAAGTTCCATGGAAACTCAAAAGTTTGTAAGGTAGGTGAGTTAGCTCAGCAGGTTAGAGCACCGTGCTGGTAATGCAGAGGTCATTGGTTCAAACCCCGTATGGGGCAATTCATGTCTAAGGTCTTTCAGACAATCAACACTTCAAAATAAATAAGGGCTCAAAAATAAAATCAACACATCAAAAATAAATAAGGGTTCAAAAATAAAATCAACACTTTAAAATAAAAAAATGGTTCAAAAATTAAATCAACACTTTAAAATAAAAAAGGTTCAAAAATCAAACCAACACTTTACAATTAAAAAAGTGTAAAATGTATTTTTGAACCTTTTTTAATTTTGAGATGTTGATTTTTGAACTACTGTTCTAAAATGAAATCAACAGTTCAAAATGTATAATGGTAACTGTTTCTGTCTGTTCAGTCCATAAACTAAGCCTGGGATCAAAAAATTTATTGAAGATGCCATACAGAGTCTTGGCTAAATGGCTAAAAAATAAAATACAAATAAAAAATGGCTATTAAGCGCATTACAAACCTTTGGTTGAAATGGCCGTTAAATTCAAGCCTCCATTCCAGACCAGAGAAAACTAAAGAGAATGCAACGTTGTGTTAATCCTTTTGAGGAGCCGGTAGTTTGTCTTGAAGAAATAAATGACGATGCAAAAGTTAATTAGACTGTAACATGCGCAGTCTGCTGCTCAACCACTGCGGACGAAGCCCCGCCGCTGCGAAGAATTAGAAACCGCTGGGAGTAACCCATCCAGTTCAGTTGATCTGTTTGGATCAGACAGATCCAACTGACTGACGAATTAGCGCAGATTTCTCTGCAGATGGGAACCGGGAGGAAGTGCGTTCAGACCCCAGCGGGTGAAATGATGCTAATTTAAGTAAATTCGCTTAATTTAATTTACTAAAAGTTATTGGGGCCTCAGTCAGTGGTTTTTGTCACTACGAGAAAAATTTACATTTATCTGCTTAATCTGTGATGGGATCTGGATTCACGGTGAATATTAACTAAGCCGCATAAAATGCGACTAAATAGGCGATGATCAATCGGAATGCGTTATGGGAATTCATGCTCAAAACCTATTTTAAGTCAATCATTGGCCTATAAAATGCTGTTGGGGCCACGTGTGGCCCGCGGGCCTTTTGCATTATGCCATTGAACTGCCAATTGGTAATTGAAGTAAAGTAGCTTTGATTGGCTTCAAGAGATGCATAACCTACAAAAACTGTTTCTGTCTGGCTTCAAACCAGAGACCTTTTGTGTGTAAAGCAAACGTGATAACCACTACACTACAGGAACTGAACTTCTCTGCTGTGTTTCAGTTTGAGGTTCCAAAGTTGATGATGTGAGATGCAACGCATGAAAATGTCAACTGAGGTTTGCACTCAGATGCCTGGATTCAGAGTACAGACAATGACACCACAGAACCCTTGTTGACCTTTAGTAAACAACTACGATAAATAGAACATACTAAAACTGTTTCTGTCTGGTTTCGAACCAGAGACCTTTTGTATGTGAAGCAAATGTGATAACCACTACACTACAGAAACTCATGCTCTTTGCAGTGTTCCTGGTAGATAAGCCACATTTTGTTAGTGACTAATGTCAATGATGGGCATGAAACAATGTCAAATACTTACAGATCCTCTCAGAGAGCACAGTATACTTGTGCCTAATTTCACATTACAGCCTGGAATCAAAAAAGATGCCATTAGCAGAGACAAATGGTTCTACAGAGTCTTGGCTAAATGGCTATAAAATAAAATCAATACTTACAAATAAAAAATGGTTCAAAAATAAAATTAACACATTAAAATAAAAAATATCTCTGAAATACAATCAACACATGAAACGTTAAAATGGTTCAAAAATAATATCAACACTTCAAAATACAAAATCTCTGGAAAATAAAATATTATGTATGCTGTTTTGAAAAACATTAGAATATAAGCACTTTTATCAAATCTTCAATGTGGTAAGATCATGTAAGTTCCATGGAAACTCAAACATTTGTAAGGTAGGTGAGTTAGCTCAGCAGGTTAGAGCACCGTGCTGGTAATGCAGAGGTCATCGGTTCAAACCCCGTATGGGGCAATTCATGTCTAAGGTCTTTCAGACAATCAACACTTCAAAATAAATAAGGGCTCAAAAATAAAATCAACACATCAAAATAAATAAGGGTTCAAAAATAAAATCATCACTTTAAAATAAAAAAATGGTTCAAAAATTAAATCAACACTTTAAAATAAAAAATGGTTCAAAAATCAAACCAACACTTTACAATTAAAAAAGTGTAAAATGTATTTTTGAACCATTTTTAATTTTGAGATGTTGATTGTTGAACTAATTTTAAAAAATAAAATCAACAGTTCAAAATGTATAATGGTAACTGTTTCTGTCTGTTCAGTCCATAAACTAAGCCTGGGATCAAAAAATGTATTGAAGATGCCGACAAATGGATCTACAGAGTCTTGGCTAAATGGCTAAAAAATAAAATCAATACTTACAAATAAAAAATGGCTATTAAGCGCATTACAAACCTTTGGTTGAAATGGCCGTTAAATTCAAGTCTCCATTCCAGACCAGAGAAAACTAAAGAGAATGCAACGTTGTGTTAATCCATTTGAGGAGCCGGCAGTTTATCTTGAGGAAATAAATGACGATGCAAAAGTTAATTAGACTAACATGCGCAGTCCGCTGCTCAACCACTGCGGACTGCGAAGACTGAGGAACCGCTGGGAGTAACTCATCCAGTGGATTTAACAAATGGAGCCTTCTGGGTGGAAGTTACCCAGGAGAGCGGCGCTCTGGAGGAGCTGCAGACGTAACATCTGTCCGTTTGGGAGAAGCGAAACCACGCAAAAATAAATAAAATAAATAAAAATCCTGGTAAAAGCGCACACCGGACCTCACAGGGTAAAACACTCACAGAGTTCAGTTGATCTGTTTGGATCAGGCAGATCCAACTGACTGACGAATTAGCGCAGATTTTTCTGCAGATGGGAACCAGGAGGAAGTGCGTTCAGACCCCAGCGGGTGAAATGATGCTAATTTAAGTAAATTCGCTTAATTTAATTTACTAAAAGTTATTGGGGCCTCAGTCAGTGGTTTTTGTCACTACGAGAAAAATTTACATTTATCTGCTTAATCTGTGATGGGATCTGGATTCACGGTGAATATGAATGAACTAAACCGCATAAAATGCGACTAAATAGCCGATGTTAATATGATTGTAATTTCACAGATAAAAATAATACATGACCGATTTTTTTTAATGTTGTCGGTCAAGATAACATCTAGCGCCACCTGCCGCCCTGACACCAACTCACACACATCTTCATTCACAGTCTTACTTGTAAATCGATTTTTCTTTTCTTGGACGTTTTGATGTTAGCTTGTCCATGTCTCAGTTTTATTCGCTGGGAAAATCAATAAGCAGTTTGAGGTGACTCTGCTGCTCTCTAGTGGCGAGAAGCCGTAATGTAGGCTGGTAACAATCGGAATGCATTGTGGGAGATGTAGTTTGTCAATTCATGCTCAAAACATAGTTTAAGTCTTGAGTTTGACACATGTGCCATGGATGAAAGGATGGATGGATGGATGGATGGATGCTTAATTGTTGGTTTTCCAGGTTGTAGTGTGATAAATTGACCGCCAGGTGTCAGTAAATCCTCTGTCTGTTCCTCTGTCGCCGCCGCTGAAACGTTTATTGGCTGTAAGTGAACTTCTTCCGGGAGATCAGCATCTGTCATTTAAAGTTTGTTTTCTGTTTGCTCCTGAACTCAGCGCATCCTTCAGCCGCGCTGCAGCCTGGTCCTTCCCCCTCCAGCAGTCTCTTCCCTCTGGGGGTTGGAGAGGATCAGTGTAATATCTGTCCACCAGCTGTTGCAGCTTCCTCCGCTCGCTGCGCCTTGTCAACGGAGCGCCGAGGGAGCTTTACCGCCAGCAGGTGACTGATGTCCGCCTGAAATGTCAGGCCTCACCGGCAGCCACATCCAGACTCACCTCAAGACCAGCTCCGCCATGCTGGAGGCGGGCTGCTCCAAATGAAACAATCCCGCAGGTGGTAAACATCAGGGAAGCAACTCGGTCATACAAGAGGATTAGAGCCATGAAAATTATGAGTTTTATGTGACTTTTTTCTTTCTGACTTTAACTTCAGAATTCTGATCTTTATTACAAAATTCTGACTTTTTTCTCCTCAGCATTTTGATTTTAAACTCAGAATTTTGCCTATATTTCTCACTATTACAACTTTTAACTGACGTAGGATAGGCAAGCATAAGCCTTGGCTTCAGTCTGCTAATTTTTGGTAAATTATGGCTTGCAAAATAATATTTTGTTCTGTTTTGTCTTTTGTAATGCTGTTAATTTACCAAAATACATAATCTAAATCTAAACTCAGAATTCTGACATAAAGCTCAGTGCAGAAATCTAAGTTTTTTTCTCAGAATTTTGACTTTCCATATTTTCTTTTTACTCACATGACCATAAAATATTTCCACTTCTCCATGTGAGCAGGTACAAAGGTCTGAGGCTTGACTTGATTTGCTGTATCTGCTTCACAAACTTGTTTTGTTTTCCAACCTGTTATTTGCCGTCAGAGTTGTATGGTTGACATAAACAGGAAAACATGGAGCAGTTGATTACATTTTTTATTACATTTACTTTAAATGTTTTAAAAGAATCAAACTCCTAAAACTTCCCAGTTTGGTTTTTAAATCCAAGGAAAATAAAGCCTTTTAAGATCATGACTGAGTTGGCATTTTATCTGTACTGATTTCATCAACTCTGAAGCAAAACTAATCACATCTTTCTTAGTAGGATTGATTGTTGCTTTTTTATTTTAATATTTTGTCGGTGCAGAAGCTACAGCTTGACAAACGATCAGCTTTCATAATTGAAAGCAACACAAACAGGTTAAATTTCTGCATCTCCAAGAAAATAAATGAATAAATCATAAGATTAATCTCTGCTAGGTTACTGGATGTAACCTTTCACATAAACTCTGCAGAAACCCGAGTCTCGGACATGAAGACATCTTTTCCTCCAAGGTTATTTCAGCAGGACATGAATTTGTTTTTAACGCTTGTTTCTTTTTCTCATCCTCTTAGAAAACCCTGATCTTCTACCAACCCGAGTTTGTCTCTGAAGCTTCAAAAATATCTCTTCTGCTCCTCTAGAGGGGGAACTCTTTTCCATCTTTAGATGTTGACTTTATTTAATGTATCTCCATTCATAATGTTTGTGCCCTTTTCCCCCTTTCATCAGTTTAATAATACAACAGTCAGACCATCAAAGAGTCGCATTCTGATGCAACCTGAAGCAACGGTCCAGTTAAAGCCAGAATCTCTCGTCTCTGCGGCGTCCAGAGCCAGCGCCGGGTTTCATCACTGCTTTTTGTTAACCTTGTTTATCTTTAAAGAAGTCGTTCTTCTGAAGATCCACACTGGGAGGGAGAAACCAGCGCGTTACACTGTAAAAAAGTAACAGTAAAATTTGGTTTGTTTAGCCCGTCAGAGAAAAAATAACTTTTCAGACATATTTTCATTTCTAAATATCAGAGTAAATATTTAATTCACAAGCTAAATGTTTAGTTTACAAACTACATATTTAGCTTTCAAATTAAATATTTAGTGAGTAAACGAGATATTTAGTTTGAAAAATGAGTAGCTAGTTTAGAAGTAAATATTAAGTCAGAAAATAAATATTTAATTTGAATCCAGAATTTAGTTTGAAAAGTAAATATTTAGTTGGGAAATATTTAGCTTGTGAATTAAATATTTAATTTGAAAGCTAGATATTTATTTTTCAAGCTAATTATTTATTTTGCTAACTAAATATTTTGTTCCAAACTAATTATTTAATCACCAAACTAAATGTTTGGCGTCCTAGCTAAATATTTGAGTTGAAAGCTAAATAAGTAGCTTAAACTAAATATTTAGCTTGTGGATTAAAATATCTAGTGTGGAACGCTGACATTTAAATGTTTGAATAAAATGGTGAAAATATAACTTTGAAAAATTAATGTCCACATTTTTTTTCTATGACTTGCTAAAAAACCCAAAATATAGCTGTTAATTTTTTACTGTGTAACTTTACAAACAGCAGTCTATTTTTATCTGGCTTTTCTGACATGTTTTATTTGCTCAGGTTATATTTATGGACGGCCTGCTGCATAATTCTGGGACAAACATGCATGAAAAAGCAAAAAGCGAACGAACGACAGACCAGAAGGACACAAATCACAGCCAGTCCAGAGCTTTCTGAAGGCTGGAGTTCCAGTGTGAGCTGATATATGGGGAGGCAGATCCCTGGTGTTTTATGCTTGGTAAGGAGCAACCTTGTAAAAAATCCCACCTTTAATGATCAGCATGCTCCCTGACTGCTGGGATAATAACTGCAGCTGAATTCAGTGTCTTTCTGTGGCTAAAACACAAAATGTTTCTGTATAGCGTAAAGTTATCGGCTGATTAACTATTATATGATTATAATTAGTGTGTTTTTGTTTGCTTAAGCAGCAGTAAACCCGTATACAAGAAATACTGCAGGAAGAACCAGGTTGAACCAACATTTGTGATGCCGTTTATGTTCTGTTGTGAATAAAATGTTTTGTGTGATTTGAAAGTCTTTTAATTTTAATTTTTTATAGATTTATGACCCTTTTCAGTCTCTGTTTTCTGAACAGGTCATTGTTGAAACTGAGAATTGGTTCAACTAACTGGTTAAATAAAATAAAATAATAAAATAATATGGATAAATAAATCAATTACTGCGTTTCTCATCTGTTCTTTAGATCGAGACATGATGTGAATGAGAATACTTCATGTTGTCAAACAGGTTAAATTTAAGTAACTTATTGATTCTGCAGATCAGTGTTACGTTTCTACATCGATGAAATCCTCAAATTAAATCTGATTTTTATTAGGGCCTGGACCTTAATGTGCCGATTTATATTGGTAAATAATATGGATTTAAAAGTAAGACAATTATTTATTTATTTTTTTGTTAGTTTTAATACAAACTTTTGGAGCCGGAACCTTTGTGGTGTGTTTCCGGTATACCCGTAAATCTGACGCACAAGCGGCATCCGCTTAGAACGGATGGAAGAAGTCGCCTCTTTTGGCCCGATTTAGATTAATTTCTGCTGATTTTATTGGACGCTGGAAAATACTATTATTGTGTTAAAGTTGTACTTTAAGCTATTTAGCATAAAATAGCAACTCAGTGCTAAACATGTAGCAGATAACTCTAATGTTCACAGTCCACATTTCTAAAGAAGCTCCATTTCCAATCAGTGCTTCCTGAAATTCTGGAAAGATGAACTTTGCTCCAATCTGATGGTTAAATTACCTAAATAACAGTTTAAAAATGATAAATATCTTTGTTGTTGGGCTCATATGTCTATTTATTTAACAATTTAGCAACAAAAAGGGGTTTTGAATCAAAAATTCTGCTTATTTTGTCAGTTTAACTCAATTAAAAATATTTAATTCTGTACTAATTTTTGTATTTAAGTTGAAATAATTGTGAGAAAAAAGTAGCTGTTAAAATGAATAGAAACAAACTGAGATGCCCAAACAGAGCGGAGTTCAGTCTGGTTCCCTTCAGGAGGCAAAAACAAGCCACCGACTGTTACTATCTGGAAATAAAGTGTTTGATTAAACTCGCCTCGTGATGGAAATGCAGAGACTTTCACTCCTGTTCCTCCTTCAGACCGCCTGTTGATTGTGTTTCTAACCTGCAGCATGTTTATGCTGCTAACAACTGCGCCGTCGTCAAAGGAGAAGGTCACACAGTCAGTCAGTTTGTTTGAAATCTGCAGTTCCACCTTGAGATGAAGCATTGCCATCATCAGGCCTCATTAGGCTCAGGAGGCGCAGACAGGACTCTAATGCTTTCTCCAAGGACTGTGAAAGAGCCGTCCTTCATTTGGCAACAAACAACAGGTTTGTGTCATCGCTGCACAAGAGCATCGTGTTTTACCAGAATACGTGCGTGGTCATTACGCCCAAAACGTGACGCGCTTTCCATAAGAATGGTTCAAATGCACAACAGCATCAGGCCTACTGTAGGTAGGAAAAAAGGAGTAAATTTCTGCTAAAAAATGTGACATGAATCAATTTGAAACGTAAAAAAAACTAGAAAGAAAACAGAAATTTTCTTTAAAAAAACAGAAATTTTCTTTAAAAAAACAGAAATTTTAAAAGCTTAAAATTTACTAGAAAAAACTGAATTTTTTAGATTAACCTCAGAATTTTTTGAGAAAAAATAAGAAAATTCCTGAGTTTGATAAGTTGAATATTTGCTAGAAAAAAAAACATAAATCTGAAAATAAGTTGTTTTTTTTTTAAATTTCAAAAAAAAATTTTTTTCCAAACTTCCAGTTTCAAAAATATTTTTTTATTCCATTTGTTTTCAGTTTCAAAACTGAAAAATTTTTTTCAATTAATTTTTTTTTCCTTTTTCTAATTTTTTTTCTCTTTAAAAAATATTTGAGCTAACTTTATGGACCCAATTTGCTGTATTAAAACTTACACAAATTTCAACTCGTCTTCAGACTCTTGAACTTTGATTTCTGAATGAAATTCAAGATTAATTTCCATCTGAGACGAGGACTTCAGACCTCAGAGCAGCCCTCGCTAAGCTCAGTGCTACGTTAATAGTCTGTTGCTTTAATACATATGTAACCACTAGACTAAAACCTAAAACAGTCGACGTCATACAAAAATCCCCAAACTCTTGAAAGGGTTTTTCTTCACAGTCCTTTCAGTCTGCAGTTAGAAACTTTACGGGAACTGAGTTGGACAAAGAGAGAGAAAACACAAAGCGTTAAAACGAACATTAAGATCCGGCACAAACCGGCAGTTTGCAGCCAGGCAGCACAGAGCTTTGCAACTTGTGTTTGGATTAACATTGACCCCAAACCCACCCGGTTACCACGGCGATTCTCAGCCAATTTAATCCCTGCTGTTTACAATCCACCAAAGCATTACACAACTCAAACAGTTTCCTCCGGTGGCATCCTTCTGTTTTCTCTATGGGATTACTTAATTTAAATCTAAATTCATCAGATAATCTCATCAGATTATTTTCTTGAAGTTGCTGCTTTTTATTACGGCAACCAGAGACTCAGCATTAAAATACATTCCAACTTCTTAATAAGGTTAATAAATCAAAGCTAATATATGTTATATTGTAAAGGTTTAACTGCATTGCCCAGAAAAGGTGGGAATCACCATGGCAACCATCTTTTCCTGAGATGTAGCCGTTTTAGTGACATTTAAAACTTTTCTGAGTTTTCTCTGCTGCTGCTGTTCTGCTTTTTGGCATTTCTTTATATCCATTAACTTCCTGCTACAGCAGATTCTGATCATCCAAATTTAAACCAACTCAGATGCTAACGTCTTAAAAATACTGAAAATCGTTGGACACCGGACAGACAACGCTGACTCTTCACACAGACGTGTGACGGACTTCAATCAGTCGCTCACATGTTAGACTGACATCATTTATTTTGACAAAAACAAACAGCATCTGTCACGTTTAATCCGTACGTTTCCATTTTATCTCTGGTCCAGTTCTGCTGTTGAGCGGAGTCTGCTGAGGAAAACGGTCCGGAGCCTCCAGGCCTCAGCACTGCTCCTCCCCCAGAGAGTCTGTGTTCTCCCCCAGGTCTATGGAGGCCGACGTTCCCCTCATATTCCCATGACCCGGCGCCGGGCCGGGCCCGATGAGACCGGCTCTGGGGTGGCCGGGGTAGACCTCCACGGAGCCGGAGACGGACTGCAGGGAGCGGTCCCGGAAGTAGTGGAAGGCCTCCTGGTCCAGGTAGCTCTGCTCCTCGCGCAGGCCCTGCTCGAACAGCTTGCGTTTGTGTCGGAACTCGATGACGGTCTTGGTGTAGGAGTTGAGGGTGGTGACGGAGGCGGCCATGCAGCAGGTGAAGGAGCCCCACGCCATGCTGGTTGGAGACGCAAAGAGAAAATCAGTCAGTTAGCTAACAAACAAACTGCGATTACCTTCCAACGTTCAATTTCCCAAGCAACCCTGCTGTCTGATCCTGCCTGACCTGTAGACTCGAGGATTTACTTAAGCAGAACCTGCCTGACGTCATGAAGTAGGCGAAAAGATCTCAAAAAGCAACACGTTGATCCCTGATCTAAGAAATTCAAGGAAGTCATTTACATCCGTCTGGAAATGGTTGCTGAGACATTTTTTTTTCTGAGACTCCAGTAGTCCCAGTAGACATTACATCTGGTGGGACGTAATACCAGAACACGGTGGTGGTAGTGTGATGGTCTGGGGCTGGAAAGACTGAATGTGATAAAATCTGAAAAATGGATACGAATCTTTTTATTATATTAATAATTAATGTAATACTTTTAAAGTGGTGCTGATGCAGCAGATGAACAACATCGGCTTCAGGACTTTTCGACCTGAAGGTTTCTGAGCAGAATGAGGGACTCTAATGAAAGGACTGATGCTTCCTGGCACTAAATATCAGCTTAATAAAACCTGACTGCATGTCGTCAGAAACGCACGGCATGCGAGGTCAAAGGTTTATGGGAGGAGAGTATCAAGCAGATGAGGTTGTTCTCCCCGTCCTTGTTTGACGGGTGATTTGTTTGAGCTGCTGCTTGGTTTTACCAAAGAGCAGAGAGCTGTGAAGGTCTGACTGGATGATTATCTGAGACAGCGGCCCTGTCACTCACCTGGGGGCTGAACGCCACCGCCTGCTAACCTGCACGCCTTCAGGTTTGGATGTTTTATCAGCCTTACAGACCACTCAGGTCTTCTGGATCCCCAGAATTCACTTTTTATGCCTCTCTAATCTGGAACAAACTTCTACAAAACAGCCGAAACACTGAGTTCCTTTAAATCACGGCTAAAAACCCCAAAAAGCTGCTTTTGATTAGTAGTAAGTAAGACATTGATCAACATAATCAATGTGTATTTGCTTGATGGCATTTGATAAACTGCCATGTTTATTGCTCGTTTCATAATTTATGATGTTTTTATGATGTAAAGAACTTTGAACTGCCTAGTTGCTGAAACCTGATACACAGATAAACTTGGCCTGACTTTATTTATGCCGTTCATTTGGTTAGTCATCTTCCAGGCTTTTCTTAACCCTGATATTCCTCCTTCTTCTTCCTGCTCAAACACACCTTGAAGCTGGGAGGAACCAACACCTGCTGAAGGTGAAAGCTGATTGGCTGCAGCCTCTCTGTATTGACACCTGATTTACAGATCAGAGCTCAACCCTGTTTCTGTCTCAGGAAGTGAAAATCACAGTCGCTGTGACTGAGAGCAGAAATGGAGCAGAATCAGCTGGACAGAGAAACTTTCTCCTGTTCGATCTGTTTGGATCTGCTGAAGGATCCGGTGACGATTCCCTGTGGACACAGCTACTGCATGAGCTGTATTACAGACCACTGGGATGCAGAGGATCAGAAGGGAATCCACAGCTGCCCTCAGTGCAGGGAGACGTTCACACCCAGGCCTGCACTAAAGAGGAGCACCATGCTAGCAGCTTTAGTGGAGCAGATGAAGAAGACTGGACTCCAAACTGCTCCTGCTGATCACCGCTATGCTGGACCTGAAGATGTGGCCTGTGAAATCTGCACTGGGAGGAAACTGAAAGCCTTCAAGTCCTGCCTGGTCTGTTTGGTTTCCTACTGTGAGAATCATCTCCAGCCTCACCTTGATGTCCCTGGACTGAAGAATCACAAGCTGGTGGAGCCGTCCAGGAACCTGCAGGAGAACATCTGCTCTCAGCATGATGAGGTGATGAAGATGTTCTGCCGCACCGATCAGAAGTGTATCTGTGCTTTTTGTTTACTGGATGAACATAAAGGTCATGACACAGTGTCAGCTGCAGCAGGAAGGACTGAGAGGCAGAGAGAGCTGGAGGAGAGACGAGGAAACATCCAGCAGAGAATCCAGGACAGAGAGGAAGATGTGAAGCTGCTTCAGCAGGAGGTGGAGGCCATCAATGTCTCTGCTGATAAAACAGTGGAGGACAGTGAGGAGATCTTCACTGAGCTGATCCGTCTCCTCCAGAAAGGAAGCTTTTATGTGAAGCAGCAGATCAGATCCCAGCAGGAAACTGAAGTGAGTCGAGTCAAAGATGTTCAGGAGAAGCTGGAGCAGGAGATCAGTGAGCTGAAGAGGAAAGACGCTGAGCTGGAGCAGCTCTCACACACAGAGGATCACAACCAGTTTCTCCTCAACTACCCCTCACTGCCACCCAGGGAGCCTAAAGGCTCATCCAGCTTAGAGGTCCTTCCACCGCACTTTGAGGACATTACAGCCACACACTCATCCAGCATCAACATCCGTCCTCTGAGACACTTTGAGGACGTGACAGCAGCTGTGTCAGAGCTCAGAGAGAAACTACAGGACGTCCTGAGAGACTCATGGAGAACCATCTCACTGATGGTCAGAAAGGTGGATGTTTTACTGTCAGAACCAGAACCAGAACCCAGAGCTGGATTCTTAAAATATTCTTGTGAAATCACACTGGATCCAAACACAGCATACAGATACCTGGTGCTATCAGAGGGGAACAGGAAGGTGACACTTATAAAGCAACCTCAGTCTTCTTCCAGTCACCCAGACAGATTCACTAAATATTCTCAGGTTCTGAGCAGAGAGAGTCTGACTGGACGTTGTTACTGGGAGGTGGAGTGGAGAGGCATGATTTCTGTGGCCATCGCATACAAGAACATCAGCACAGCAGGGCAGGGGAAGAAATGTGGATTTGGAGGTAATGACATATCGTGGGCTTTAGATTGTTCCAGTTCTAAATTTGGTCACAACAACATCTGGACTGACGTCTCAGGTCCAGTTTCCTCCAGAGTCGGAGTGTACCTGGACCACAGAGCAGGTCTTCTGTCCTTCTACAGCATTTCTGAAACCATGACTCTGATCCACAGAGTCCAGACCACATTCACTGAGCCGCTGCATGCTGGAGTTACAGTTGGTTGGTTTGGAGCCTCGGCAGAGTTCTGCAAACCCAACTAGCCTTCCTCTGTTGTCTCTGACTGTTGGTCAGGGTTGTTACTCTGATGTCTCTGCTGTTCTGTACTTTGTTTTTCTGGGTTAAATGTTGTTCTCATCACTGCTGATGTGTTGATGGAAATAAAATGGAAATTTGAATAGCAGTGCTAATGTTAAATCATAATTGTAAAGAATGATAAGCAAATATTAATGCATGTCACACTGAATTATAAAATAAATCATTTCTAATCTTTTGTTTTATTAATTAGTTTCTTTTTAATTTTATCATTTTTTTCTAATTTTTTCATATTTTGTATTTAACACATTTTTTTAATTCACTGTCACTTTTTGTTGCTTAATTTGTTCTCACTTTTTCATAATAATAGAAAATACAGTAAAAATAAATACTGAACATAAAAAAATTGAAAAAAATGACAATGACATAAAAAGGAAGATAAGAAGTTCTTGTTTTGGGGATGCAATATTTGGCACATTATGTTCATCAAGGAATTTATTATTTCTATATTTTGTGCCACGTTTGGCAAGGCCGGCTCTTCACATTTTTTTGTTCTATGGTAACAAAGATGTACAATAAAGGAGCTACCAGTCTTTGAAAAACGCCCACATGAATAACTGCATAAATATCACAAATGATCAAAATATTACCTAAATTCCATTCCCAAAATAGTTAGTAAATTAATTCAAAATTAATACAAAAATCTACATTAAGAATTGTTTTTTATGTGTAAGCCTTTTTTTGTAATTCATAACATTAATTTTTTCTCCATTTGCTGAGCATTAGTTTTAAGTGGAAGCGACTGACCAGAAGGACCAGCCGTAGTCCCAGCTGTGGGGCCTCCAGTCTTCAGGGCCCAGACTGACTGTGATCTGGAACACCTGAGTGTACATCATGTGGGCCACCATCCCCAGAAGGCCTGCAGAGGAAAACGTCATGTAAGAGTTCACATCTGGATTCACATCCAGCGGAAATATCTGACATTTATGAAACATGTAGCTTCTAAGGAGACCAAAATAAAGAAGCTCAATTCTTTTAAATTATATTCTAATATTTTATGCTTTTTGGATGAACTCTGCACTGTTTTAAAGCCAGAAAATACACAGTGTTTTTGCAGTGAGGGGTGAAGAATATTTATTTCTTAAAATATATGAAATAAGAGAATTTGTAACTGAAAAAAAATTATATCCAATGAAATTATAGCAGCAAAGCATCTGAAAAGTTTCCCCAAAAACATATTTATTGAGTTTGATTTAATTAAAGAATTTTGTTTACGATCCCTTCTTCATGTATTTTTTTTATATTAAAACATTTTATGGCATTAAATTTGCATATGGTGACAGTGAAAAGGTTCTAAGTTACATTTAATTTCTGACTCTGGATCATTAGTGGGATCACAGCAGCAGTAAATCTCTGCAGCCTCAGTAATAAATCAGAACGTTTCCAATTCTCAGAATTACGCTGAATAAATTGATTTAATGCTCTGATCAGCCTCAGTGTTTGGGTCCGGTTCTGATCAGCCTCAGGGTTTGGGTCCGGTTCTGATCAGCCTCAGGGTTTGGGTCCGGTTCTGATCAGCCTCAGTGTTTGGGCCCGGTTCTGATCAGCCTCAATATTTGGGTCGGCCCGGTTCTGATCCGCCTCGTTCCTCCATAGTTTTCTGCTGATCATCATTTTCCTGGATTCCTCCTTCAGGTTTTATGTCCCTCAGTTTCATGATCATCTGATGAGTCTAGAAAACAGCGAAACACTTTTCCGTCCTTCCGTCTTTCCGTCTTTCCGGTTTCTGTCCTCAGAGGACCAGCCATCAGAGGCGGCTTCTTGTGTAAGAGGTTTAACTTGAGTTTAAAAAGTCCTGGCAGGAAAACAGTGAAGCCTGGAACTGAACCCAAACCTCTGCCTCACTCCTCCAGCCATGAAGAAGAAACGCTGGAAATCCTAGAAATGCTTGAATTTTATGTTTTAATGAAAAGTTTTTTGCATCTGGACTACATGATGAAATGTTAAGAAACTTCCTCAGACACTAACGCTCCAATCACACTACTGGTTTAAAACCAGTTTATGTGGAAAACGAAGGTTTTGACTTTCTTATAGAAAATAATAAACAATTGAAAGCAGTAAAATAGCTGCATGAAAAAGGAGAATAGATGTGATGTGACTCAGATGCTTTAACTTTTCATTATTTTTTACCTGCTGAATGATAAAATAAATGTTCAACATTTTAATGTATTTCAGAGAGTAATCTGTTTTCTGTTGAAAGTAGATTTCTAAATAAATAAGTCGTAAAATAAAAAGGTTATTGCATATTTGCCTTATATTTTTACAGCTACAATCAAACTTGTTCATGTTTTCTCTATTCTGAGGAACAAAAACCGGATACCAGCCTTTCTGCTGTGGAGTCACACTTGGTGAAACATTTATTTACTGCTTCCGTCTCGACTTAAATCAGATACTAGAAGTGAATTTTAAAAGCATTTTCAGGATTTAGTGATAAGCTGAAGCAGGGGAGTGAAATCCCTCTGAGCGGATTTATCCTTTTCTTACCGGACAGTACGGTGAAGACGGCGGCGAAGGCATTGAGTTTGAGTCCGTCGATGACGTTGCTGGAGTGGAAAAGCTCCAGACACATGAGGCTGAAGCCGACCACCAGCAGCAGGATGTACAGCACCTCCGAAACCACCGACAGCCACAGCACACCTGGAAGACAGCAGCTGCTCACAGCTGATGTGGGAACGCTGCTGGAGACGTTTCCTGCTTTCAGCTTTACTAGTTTTAATGACATAAGTTATGAGGATTTTAATTTAAGTATTTTTGGACTTTGAGCTTGAAGAACCCAGAGGAAACCCCTCCAGTATTTAACACAATCAGCTTCTCCCACATGTCCACAACATTAATCAGCAAAACATTCAAACTTGTAATGTACCCTGCTACATTATTCGAAGGATTTCCCAATCAGGACTATTCAGAGGAAGTCAGTTTGTTGCATTTTGTATCCATTTCATCCGCTGCCTCCGTTTTTCCCTTCAGCAGAAACTTTTCACTCCTGACAGAGAACATGCAGGGTGTGACTCCTCTGGAGGCGGACGCAGTGTCGGGTTTCCCTCCTCTGTCGTATCAGCAGACAGTCAATAAAACATGTTGGAGGGACTCGGCTGATAACAGGAAGGCAGCAGCTCATCAGACCGAGTCGCAACACGAGCGGATATAATTACTGACTTTAATTACGGCGTGTGCACGTGCATGTTTGTGTCAGCGGCGCGTGACGTCTGTGGGTCCCGAGTGTGAAGCTTGTTTCTTTTTCAGGGCTCCTCTATAGATTTCCAAAACAAGAATGGACATTTAATTAAATTTAGACCCTCAGGGCGGCTCACAACGCAGGATCCCATTAATTAATTCACAGCTGAATTTTGATAAAACACTGAATAACTCACACAAACTGAGTTACTTTGGGGAAGCATTATGTTTAATGCAGACTCACTACGTTGTATATGATTATTTAATTTAAAAGGTATTCAAATTTAAAGATGTGTTAAATGTTTTCAGGATGTTTTCCCACCTGAATTAGTTGCATTTTCAACCGCTGTGTTTTTCTTTCACACTGCACTGAGTCAAACCAACCAAACCCTTCGAGGAACCTGTTCCCCTCCTCGCCTGTGGGGGCGCTGCACCAAGAACCACTGAAATCAATCACAAAAAGGATTTTAGTGATTGATTTCACTTTTGTCTGTAGTTAAAGAACAAGAGCGCATGGCTAACGCAAGGCTAAAATCTTCAGCCGCTAAAATCTGACGCCTCCATTTTTGTTTCCATTTCATGAAGAAGGAAGTTGCCCAGAGGTTTTTATGTCGTTTCTGTGAGGATGTAAAATTTTCTTAATTTTCTAATCAATTTAGTTCCTGTGTCTTGTCTTCCCTTTGACTGACCCCAGCTGTGTCCTGTTTCCCTGATTACTCCCACATGTGTCTGTTTCTTCGTCGGGTCCTTGTCATAGTCATTGCTTGTCGTTGTCACTCCAGTGCTAACAGTGTTGAACTCCTTGTCTCCTCGTTCACCTGTGCTGCCTGGTTTTCTGTGAGTTTGTCGATTAAATCATCATTTTTTCACACCACTAACTGGGTCCTCTGCATTCATCCTCACCTCAACTACGGCAAAACGTGACAGTTTCCTCCAGTGGTTCTTGTTGCAGCGCCTCCACAGGCCAGGAGGGGAACAGATTGCTCAAAGGGTTTGGTTGGTTTGACTCGGCGCAGAGAGAAAGGGAACCACAGCAGCTGGAGATGGAGCAGATGATGAAGTTTGGTCCCCAATCGAAACGAGTCTACCAGACTAGCAGGTGGGAAAACACCCTTAGTGTGTCGGGGGAATCGAACTCTGGTCCGTTTAAAGCGGACCAAACGTGTCAGGTGTGAATCCACCCCCAGGTTCGTAGTTAAATCAGAGTTTAGTTTTGGAAGCTCAATCGAACTCTTGTCCGCCTACAAACTCACCAAGCAGCATTTTGGCTTCAAAAGATGAAAGAAGAAGAAGAAGGTTGTCCGGCTAATCCCATCATCGCTGCTGCTCTGGTTTTAACAGATGAAACATCTGAGAACTTTTATTATTAACAAGCAGCTCAGTGTGAAGCTAAAGGCACCAAAAATATTCTGTTTCTTCTGAATGCTCAGATATTCCTTTCATCAGCTCCAGGATATAAACACCAGCAGGAATCTAGAGTCAGACAGAAAACCGATCAGGTGGGATTCAGAAGGGAACATCCTGATCATCTCACAGCTTCAGGCTCCAATAACTTCGATAAATCAACCAAAGATAATCGGCTTGATCATTGATCAGTTAGCACATCTCAGTTTCAGTTTCCTCTACCTGCTCATGGCTTGGTGAACGTGGGAGCCCCCTGGTGGTGAGGGTCCTAATCAGCTGTTTAATATGCAGGTGCCTTGGGCCGGCCCTGCTTTGCTCTATTTTAAGCAAATGCATCGTCAACATCTCCTTCAAAGGTTCTGCATCTGTTATAAACTTACTTTTGGGAGTTTTTAATCATTTCCTCTTTCAGAAGATGAAGATGCATCTTTAATAAATAAGTTTAAAAATCCCATTTCGGTCTCTGCAGGTTGACTCGTTTAGCTCCTCCTGATAAACACAGAGAGCCCAGAAAAGAGATGTTTTTGTTTTTCCCCCTTCTTTTCCTCGGATTTCCCTGGGCTCTGGGAACAGGTGGGCCGCAGCAGGGAGCGGCGGCGCAGCCTTAATGACCGTCATTACTCACCTCTCTCCGACGCCGGGGCCAGATCAATGAAGCTCCTGCACTTCTCACCTGAGAGGAGGCAGAGGGAGCGACGGAGGAGAGAAAAGGTGAAGAAAAAGGTGAAATGAGGCAAACAGAGCAGCAGACGAGCCAGAACAGAGGGAGGAAACGACAGGAGTTAGCAAATAGAGCTGCTACCAGTTATTAGAACATGTCAGGTTTATTAACACAGGCGGTCTAATTAGCGTCTTATTAAGCTGCAGAGTCTTTTCTATCAGAGAACAACTTTATACTCGCACCTTTAATGATGAACCAAGAAGGAATGTAGTGAAAATGGTGATTTTATTCAAAACCTTGATCATAAATACTTTAAAATTAGCTTCTGGCTTATGGCAGCCATACAGAAATACAGGTATAGATTTTCTGTCGCTGACGTATCAATTACGGCTGAAATGATTAATCGGATTAACCGATTATTGGAATAAGCGTCAGTTACTTTAGTAATAGATTAACTGGAATATACAGACTTAAAAAAAACATTTGCTGAAAAAACAACAACCCATAATCCAAGTAATAATTAATTCAAAACTGCAAAATGATCAATTATCAATATTTTGCATCTAAAATTAAAAACTTAACTTAAGGAATACTGTCATTAATTACTGTCAAAATGTTTGTATTTTTGCATTTTTAATCTTGTAAAAAGGCTTTAATCTCAGTAACTCAATAGAATAATTGATTAATAAAATTTTATTGTATTTAATCAATATAAAAAAATTGTACATTAATATATGTGTGATGGCTCCATGCTGGTCCCAAGAAAAGTTTAATATTTTCAAATATTTGAGCATTATTTATATTAAAACACTGCAATTCGTATGATGTTTATATAAGGTACAATGTAAAACACATTTATTACAAAAACAACCTAAATTTTTGGACCCCAGAACTTGGCGCCCTGGGCCACTGCCCCTTTATGCCCCGTCAGAGTTTATCCACAGTGTCAGGAATAACCAGCCTCCATTTTATTCACATGATGTCATCAAACTGGAAGTTGTCCATATTTGGAAAACAATCAAAGCTGAGTCTATAATAATTAGATGTAAGCGATAGAAGACAGCTTCATTGCTTCCTCGTTTGCTTTCATAAGCCAAATTTTCATAAAAGCTAAACTTCCTTCTGAAATCACTTCTGTTGTAAATATTGTCATTATTTACATTTGTTGAAGTAATTAATTTTTCTGCTCTGTTCAGAGCTGCAGACTTAATAACATTTCTCTCAGGTTGTTTGGAGTTTTCTCTGCTTCGTGATTCTTTCTTGCTGGCACGCTCCGCCGGCTGCAGGGAGTTCATCAGCGCTCTGGGCGACCCGGCGGGTCACAGATCAGTGGCTGCAACACGAGCCATAACTCAGCCTCTGCAGTGTCACAGACAAGAGGCAGGCCCATCCATAACCGGCCTGATTACCGACGCACTCACAACACCGCCCAGCCCAGATGAAGACACTCGGGAAAACTCAGACTGCCTCCACAGGAATAACTCAGCCAACAATAACGCTCGTTTACAACCTTAGTAACTTTAAACTGTATATTTGTATTCTATGGAGCTCAATTAGGGCCATCTGGTTTGCTTTTTAGAGTCTGAAAAAAGAATTTAAACAAAAAGTTTTAAAACTGAAAAAAGATTTGAAACTGAAATATAATTTTAAACTGAAAAAAATGTTTGAAAAAAAAGTTTGGAAACTGAAACATAATTGCAAAACTGAAAAAAATATTCAAAGCTACGTTTAAGATTCAAGGTTTTATTTTTCACTTTCAAAATTATTTTTGAAAATAATTTGCTTAAATCTATTTTTTTCTTTCAGTTTCAGAATTTTTGTGTGTTTTGAGCAAAGCTTATGGCCACAATTTAGCTCCATAAAAATACCAACTTACAGAAAATGACAAGTTATTATTAACCGCCTGAAACATTTTATTTTAGGGATAAATTCAATTTAAATGTCAGAGTAAATTATAATAGTGGAAAACATTTCAGATGAAGGTAATAAAGCAGAGAATGTTGCTTTGCATCTTAAAGCTACAGATCAGTTTCCTCTTAGTTTTGCAGCGATTTGCACTGGAAACCAGACAAAAATACTTGGTAAGATTTTGTCTTTGCAGAGTAAAGGTGAATTTTTCAGTGTGGAAATCTTAAATACTGTAAAAACTAACAGGGTTGAAGTCCAAACCAGGTGTCCTGCATAGAGCTGCTACTGTAATCCAAATGTAGTGGAAACCACTTCAGAAACGTATCTAAGATCTCTCCAGTAATTTCTTCTGGGGTTAAAAGAGCTCAAGTGGTGAAAAAAGATAAAATCTGATGAACGTAACGTCTGCACTGCGCTAAAGGTGAGCAGCTCAGGGTCTGATTAAGACATGAATTTAAAATGTAATTAAAAAGTGAGCAGCTCTTCTGTGACCCGACAGGACCGACAGCACAATCAGTATTCCTGCGTACTCCTTCTCACAGCGCCGCTCTGAAATGTTAATTACTCAAAAAAAGAGAGGAATATTTCCACTTATCACATTTCCAGTTCATCAGGAAGTAATGAAACTGATTCATTTCAGGCTTCAGGTGCTTCCGAACATCCTTTCTCTCAGATTCTCTTCAAAGTCCCATCATTCGTGTTTGGATGTGGCTTTGGTGGCGCCGCCTGCAGCTGCCAGCCTGTTTAATCAGCGGCTCGATGTCGTCTGGAGGTTAATTACAGCTCTGATGAGAACCAATGGTTGGGAGAAACAACAGGTAATGTACCTGAGTGTCAGTCTGAATTATTTAGTTAAAACAGGGAGCAGGATGCCTCAGTATGCAGATATAATCAGGCTAATTATACAGCAGGCTGCCAGAACTACTGGGAGTTTAACTGTTTATCACAAACTTTGGCAATTATACATACATTACGACGGACGGACGGTAAAAGAGACGCTGCCGGCTCGAGGTTAAAGGTCGGTTATTACATTTGATTTCAGTTGGATGTTGGCTCTGCCGACCCGTTGGACCAGAACCAGCTGAACTCCCCGTGTAATGACTACCTTCACTTAACCTTTAACCCCCGACGCTCATAAATAAAAACTGGAGAATCTTAAATGAGGGTTTCGTCTCATTTCTGATCTCCAGTTAAAACATGAATAAAATCAGCTAATAAAAAAAAGACTTTCCACAGAAACAACTTGACCCGACTGCTGCTCTCACAAATCATAATCTACAAAATGTGACTTTTTTAACCAAAATATACAAAAACCTTAATATGAAAATAAAAACTAAATAAAAACAATTAAATAAAAATATCTGACATGACATTATTTCAGGCCAGTATTTGGCTGGGAGTCTGTGTGGATCTGCAGATTTCCTCTCCAGCTCTGGGGATCAGATGCCAACAGATCTGGGCTTTGTCTAGGCCACTCCAGAACCTCTACCTCGTTGTCTCTAAACTGTCGCTGTAGCTTTAACTG
This sequence comes from Poecilia mexicana, assembly GCF_051168715.1. Taxonomy (NCBI): domain Eukaryota; kingdom Metazoa; phylum Chordata; class Actinopteri; order Cyprinodontiformes; family Poeciliidae; genus Poecilia; species Poecilia mexicana. The sequence goes on from NW_028263377.1 coordinate 26,871,274, forward strand.
GATGCCTTCTGTCTGAAAAGTAAATGTTTTCTCCAAAGCCGAAGTTCCCTTTTAAACTTTCCATCACCACAGCATGATGCTGCCACCACCATGCCTCACCGGTGATCTTCTGGTCGTCGTGTCGAAGGAGCAGAAGCCTCCATTTTGGTCTCTTTAATCGTCCCATTTTGTTGGACCTCTTTGTCTTGTTATGATCTTGCGATGATGTTGTCAGATCTTGTTGCTGAATAACTTTGAAACTGATCCAAAGACGCGGCGGCCATTTTTACTGCCATAAACAAACAGTAATGTGTGACATCATGAGGGTCACCTGAGGGTCATCTGATTGCAGTTGCATTTAACTGGTAATATGAGCAAAAAAACCCCAATGATTTCAGCAAAAATAATAAAAATTGGGCATCAAGATCTGCTGTGAGAACGTTGACTGAACTCAGAAAAAATGGAGAAGAAAACAAGAACTGGGTTTGTTGTCCATGAAGAACAAAAGGGGAAAGGAGGAAAAATACTTATAATTAAAAGAGAAAGAAAGAAAGAAGAAAAGGATCAAAAAGAAAAAGTGAAGTAAAGTTGGCGCAGGGTTTTTATCGTCAAACTTTGTGTTCATTTCATGGTTTTGTTCAACAAATATGGAAGCATTTCACTGCCAAAGCTCAGAAATCATTCAGGAGCGGAGTCTCGTTAAAACATGAAGCCAAACTTGGTAAAATGAGACGAGTTTTATATCACGGTATAAACAGGAAAGTTTCTCCTTACAACAACATATAAATCTGATCTCATGAAAACGAAGTTTGTTGTTAATATTTAAGTGTCACATTAAAACGAGACGAGTTTTACATCTCATTATAAAGAAAGTTTCTCTTTATGACAACATCTAAGTTCATGAAAACAAGGTTTCTTGTTAAAATTAGTTTCTCAGAGCAACAAGTTTTGAATGCAAAGATTCAAGTCAAAACTTAATATGAGAAACTTTAACATGAGGAGAAACTCGTTAACACCAGACGAGTTTTTATCTCAATTTAACGAGAAAGTTTCTCATTATAACATCTAAAACAAATATTATGAAGACAAAAGGTTTCCCGTTAAAATGAGAGTTTCTTGTTAAAACAAAAGTTTATTTCTCGTTATAATGAGAAACTTTCCGGCAGTAATGAGGAAGGTTTGATGCAAAACGTGTCAATATGAGAAAGTTTCTTGTTATAACAAGTTTAGCATCTTGTTGCAAGAGGAAACTTTCTCATTTAATGAGTTCTGCACAAAGTTTCACATTAAAACATGATTTACATCTTGCTTTAACAAGAAACGTCTTATGAGTTTGCATAGCAGGAAAGTTTCCCATTATAACAAGATGCAAAACAAATTAAATTTCCTGTAGTCATGCCTTTCTATGAGCTTTACTGACATTATATGTAGGTTTTATATTGTAATCTCTACAAGAGCATTAACAGTTATAGTTCAACTACAGCTTTTATTTTTGCAGTTTCTCTCACTCCAGCAGAAAGGTTGGAGTATCTGATTATTTTATAATAATATTCCTGTTTTGGATCCGATTAGAAGGAGATTATTCCAGGTTCTGAGGTTTTCCAGCTGCAGCTCCTCCAGAGTCACCATGGATCTCTTGCTGTCCAGGTTGTCCGGTTAGCTGGACGTCCATGTCCCGATGCGTCTGCAGGTCCATCCTGTCTCCATGTCCACATGATGGATTTATCACAGACTTTGGATGTTACTGTAGAACCAAACCAACTTCCTCCCTGGCCTGCTGCTGGGTTTCTTGGTCTTTGTGATTCTATTTGTTCTCTTCTGTCCAGGCAGGTGGTTCCACTGGACCTTAATTAGGATTTTCTCATTAAAATGCATCATTTTCCTTCAAAATGTGGGAAACAGATCCCCGTTGAATAGATAATATTGTAGATTATACTGTTAAAAGTGTATTAATTTTTAATTTTTAAATTAATTTTAATGTATTCACCAATTAGTGTACAAAACAACAAACATTACAGACTAACAAACAGAGACATTGATCTGCAAAATAAATAACCAATTAGATAAGAGAATGAACAACAACAACAAATGAATAAATAAATAAAATAAACAAACATCCACAGACCTTAACAAAATGATGTCACAGCAAAACATTGAATTGTTCAGCATGTCAGTTACGATTATTTTCCTTTTCTCTAATATTTCTTATGATTAATCACACAGCAGTGGAAAGAGAGGGAGGAAAAAATATGCCGCAACAAAGCAAAAAAAAAAAAAAAGTAAATAAATTGAAGATAACTAAAGAAGACGTTTTGTGATCTTAGTAACTTAAACAAAATCAAAACTTTTCCATTCAAGTCGATATTTTACCCAAACCTGCTCCTCTCTTCATCAAAACCAGACAAACCTGAGAGACTTTCCCAGTCCGCCTGTTTTATTAATAATAACGGAATTCATGCAGGAAATCCAGTTTAAAATGAAAAATACCAACTTCGTTGTTTATCATCCGCCAAAAACCATAGAAGAAGAAAATACGCGCTGTTTTTGTGCGCGTAAAGACACCAAAACTTTCCGTAAAAACTGGTCATGAGAGGCTGGAGTCTCGGGGTTCCCCGTACCCACCTGCTCCGTGGATGTTCTCCTCGCAGGAGTACCAGATGCCGGTGTGGAAGCGGCGGAACAGGAAGCGGTCGTCCCCGGTCTCCCAGCTGTAGTGCACCTTGTTCTGGTCCGTCTCGTTCACGCCGTAGTCGATGCAGTTGTGGCGCCGCTGCTTGCTGCAGTTGGGCTTGGGGACGCGCTGGGTGCCCTCGCACCAGTAGGTGGTGATGAAGGCGGTGGTGGAGAACAGCAGAGCCGCCAGGTTCAAACACACCGACAGCAGCGCGCGACATTTCCGCGTCGTCTTCATGGTTTCCCGCCAGAACCATGCGGGACGGTCAGAGAGGCGGCATGGCGCGGCGGCTTTACGCGCGGCTCCTTCCTGCGGGTCGGTCCTCAGCAAAATGACAGCCGTCCTCTGTCCATCTGCTCCGCTGCTGAGTCAGAGGAGGAGAAGCGAGGCTGCCAGCGGAACACCCCTCTTTCTGTCCCTCTGACGGCGGCTTGTGCGTCATCACCTGGACCGAACCGAGCTCACACCGCCAGCATCTCACCGATTAACATCTGTTTCACAAAATACACTAAGGATGCAAAACAGAGGAACAGCAAACTCAGAGGTGGGAAGAGAACCCAAAAATTATACTCAAGTCAGAGCAGAACTAAGTAAAAGTAAAAAGTGTCGGTCCGAGACATTATTCAAAGATAAGAGTCAAAAAGTATTTGGTAAAAAGTCATCAGAGTAGATGATCAAATGATCAAATTATACTTAAAAATTACATCATCAAACAGACTAAATGTAAAGTTAAGTGGAAATTTTGGTATTTTAAAGACCAAAATGACAGTAATTCATATAAGTAACAGAAAAGAATTAGGCAAAAGAAAATTTTCCATATCAGTTTCTTTTAATATAAAACTTATGAAACTTTGAAAAAACTACAGGTGTGTGTCTCTGTGTGTATTTTTTAGTGCACTTTTAACACTAAAATTGTTATTTTCTTTAGGTGAAAGGCATGAAAACAGTTTGTCACTGTTAGGAAGCTGTTTATCTCTTGAAACAGATTTCCAGAACGTTAGTGGAGCTAAACACATCAGCATGGAGCCAGGCGTACCTTCTATAGGAAAGGAAAACAAAGAGACGATGACACCAACAGCTCCATCCAAGAAAACAGTGAGCCAGAGAAAAACCTTCTGCAGAGAAAACCTTTAAAAATAGAAACATTTAAAACACACGTCACCAACAGCAGCAAAGGCTCCACTCAGAAAGCCAGAGGGACTTTCTACATGAATGAAGCACAAAGAGAACAGTTACCTGTTCCAATACACGAGAAAATATATTTATATCATAAAATATAATATTTAAAAATAAAAAATGGGAGCACACAGTAACGCATTTCCATTAATCATAGAATACTGCAAATTGAAATTACAAAAATAAATGTTCTTAAAGGAAATAAGCTAATTGAGAAAAGCTGGGAAGAGGTGGTTTTACATCGTGACTCACATGATCACCAGCCGGATGTTGCTACTGGCAGAAATAACGAAGAAGACGACAGGAAGTGACAAGAGGATGATGTTTGTTTTTTTCACTCCAGAGCTCTCACTGCATCGCAGTTTATAAAAGGTTTAATTCGTAACTCATCAGTAAAATGGCCGACTACAATTTCCCCAAAGCGCCACATACTAACCACTCTTTGGTAGGCGGGGCTTGTCACTCTAAAGCCTGAATAAGACCCCAACGTCTCCTCTGATTGGCTGATAAATGATAAGCGCCATAGCTAAGTTATGAATATATTTCAATCTGGAAAGACTCAGACGGAGAACAAGGAACAATTAAAAGATTTAATGACAGCAATGAATAACAGTTCTTTGGCGCTCGGGCCCCGGCAGCTGATTTGAGCTGAGATTTGATGTGAACTCGATGAACATCCCGATAACTGATTAGGGATGCTCTCCCCCGGGGCCCGACACTGGTGGTGGTGGTCAGGAAGGGTTTCATCCTGGAGAACCGAAGGATGAGGGTGGAGATGGGGAGGTGGTGGGTTGAACGCAGCTGGGAAGCGTCTGACGGTTTAGGTGTGGATCCTTTTATGCAGAGCCTGATTGCTGATTGAACGTGCAGGGTGAGGTCCAGGCTGAGGACGGGGATGAGCATGACGTCAATGGGTGAACGGAGGGGGCGGAGTCTTCCAGCTTGAACTTCTGCTAAAGCTCCATTTCATGTAAGCTTTTACATCCGTCACTGCCATGATTTTTATTGGCTCATCGCGTTCCCAGCTTATTCATGTGTGATTTTAATTTAATTTCTTATTTAATAGAAATACCATAATTGCGAAATTGTCTTTTTTTTTTGCATTAGCAGAATATAGACCTTTGGCAGCTAATTAGCAATAGCGCCAAAGGAAATGCAGGTAAACACGTCGGCACTGAGGCAGAAAACAAGCAACACAGAGAAAGTAACACCAAATCGGTACCAGGAGAGTCTACTGTAAGGAAAAATTAGAGTTACTGGCAGAAATGTCTTTGTCACCAGACCCGTTCAGGAAATAGACCCAGCCAGAACTCGGCTATGGCGGTGATAAAAGTTTCTGCCGCAGAGACTTAAAGCTTTAGATTTTACTTTTTAAGATTTCATCCACTTTAACATTCTCTATCAACCTCATGCTACAGGGAGTTTTCCCCAAATATCAAGGCTCGCCTTCAAATCAATAAATCAAATTAAAAAAGAGATGAAAGAGACGAGCAGCTTGTCTCGTTTCATCCCGTATTCTGAGCTCTGCAGGTATAACAGCTGCTCTTTCTTTATGCAACTCTGGAACATTTTGCAGAAACGGTGGATGTGTAGAAAGGGACTTCTCGCTGATGAGCCGGCAGGGATCTGGCATGAAAACCCCGGATGACAAGGCCGAGCCGCCCAACTCACCGATCCATCAGCGTCATTTTACAGCTCCCACCTCCAGATCGATGCGCCGCTGTCACTGTGTGCTGTACATGTGATGTATGGCGGTGCCTTCAATCAGACTGACAAAGCTTCACAGGAGTCAATAAAGTGAACAGAAAACTGTTGATGAATGCAAGGTTACGCTGTGAGATGTATCTGCCTTCAGAGGCGGAGAGCCTGAAGTATTAATGCTCCGTTTCTGTTGTTTTCTTATTGTAACAGCACCAAGAAATCAAGCAGATAAGAGCGGCTCCAGGCTGTGGTTTGACTTTGGGAAGAAAAAGAACCCAATAAATACTTAACTGTCCAAATAAAAAGATCCTCCAACTCCATCCTGAGAGCTGAAATATAAAAATAAGACAAGATGTGAGCAGGGAAACAGGATGAACAAAATGCTTTAATAGAAACCTGCCTGCCAAATAAAACTGTAAGGAGGGTGAATTAAAAATTCTCATAACAAATTATTTAATTTCCAACAGTTAAAATGGTAGCTAACAAGTTTGATAAGCTAGCTTCTCCACCAATCAGCTGTAGCTGAGGCGCATCAGCGACATTCACACAGCAGGTTTGATCAGTTTTTGCAGAAATAGAATAATTTCTGTTTGTGGTCAATCATGGTACTAATTAAATGTGACTGCAATCATCTTCTTTGGGGACAGTTTCCGATCTCAAAGCGAACCACAGGCTCAGAAGAAGAACGTAGATGACGTCGTACAGCAGCGTTCTGCTTACGGCAGAAATAATGGCTGCTGAAAACAGCCAGATGTCCAACAGTGGAACTGTTGATTTGCATAACTACACTAACATCTCTGCTACTGCTGAAGCTTCAGTGGATTTTTAACACTAAAACTGAAAGCCGTCAAAGTATTTGGTTACTGTTAGGAAGCTGCTTAACTTATTAACAGATTTCCAGAAAGTTAACAGACACGTCAGCATGGAGCCAGGCGTACTTTCTATAAGAAAAACAGAAGAATCGTCTGGTTTCTTCTGGTGCAGAATGATGATGGCAGAGACCTGAAGGTCGTATAAAATGCAACATGACCGTTCAGACTGCAGATGCTTTTAGTCCCATATGAAAGTGGAACAGAAAGAGTTGATTTGGGATTTATTACACGTTTGAAAAGAGTCTCAAACATGTTGCCAAGCAACAAATATTAGTTTGGACTGAAATAGAGAACAAGAATCTGAACGGTAACTTTAATTAGAAAACACATCAAAATATTTGTCTCCAGGTTTTTTGTGCTGCAGAGTTTCCTTAATCCACCAGAATAAAGCTGCAACTCATAAAGAGCTGCAGTCTCCCTCTGCTGCCCCCACAAACACATCCACACATATTTGGGAGTGTTGTTGGGCAGACGCCATGTTGGAGATTTCCCACCGGATGGATCAGGCCATCTGCGTTTTTTCTCCTTCGCCCCGTCTTTGTTTGCAGCCTGAATTAAATAGCTGCACCAGCAGGTAGATCACGACGTCCGAGTTAACACGGCTCACTGCAGCAGCAGGTAACGCAATACGACCCCAGGCTGAACATCATCAACACACCCCTGCAAAGCGCTCACACACAGCTCCGAACCCATCTCAGCGTGTGAAGTGAAGATAATAAACAACAAGAACTCCAGGCTGGAGCATTTTACAAGTTTGGGGAGTTTTTTGGGAACACACTGTTGAAGAGTGTGAAGGAAAACTCTTCTAAGATGCTATTTATTTACACAGGAATTAAATAAAACTTATTTTTCTGACATTAATGTATTCATCACATTTCACTCACATTTCAATAATGAAATTTAGATATTTTTGTGCTTTGCTCTTATTTTAATCAGTCAAATCATCTTCTTCCATAGGAAATTTATAAAAATGCACTAATATACAAACAAGATGACTGTCAGCTATTTTTAACCCTTTTTCTTTCATTTTAACTAACTAAATATCCAATAGAATAGTAAAAGGGTAGTATTGTTTATTTTCCAGACGCGTTGTGCCGTTCTAAGTCATAATGAAGTAACTATGTTACCTTCAGTGATCATAGAAATGTTGTATCTATCAGATATTACTTAAAATAAATTTGATTTTGGGATTTAATGCCTTGAAATTGGGCCTCTGTCTCTTTAAAAACTCCTGTCCTTCCTGAAACTCGGTCTCCAGGAAGTCATCACAACATGGCTCCTCTATTAACGTTTTACCAGCGTTGCTCTGAGAAGCGGCTCCGTTAATGAGCTCAGCAATTAGGTGTTTGCTAACTGCTGGTGGCTAGGCTGAACATTTTGACTTATCCACTTGTAGCTTTGGCATCCTTGAAGATGAGGCAAAAAAACCATGGGATTTGAAAACTGGTTAGCCTGCTGTCTGTGACCTTCTGCAGCAAAAACTGTAACAATAATAAAAAAAAACTGAACAGATTGAAAAATATGAACCAAACAGAACATAAAGATATCTGCACAGCACCAGGAGACTTTTCTGCTCCCACTGAGACTCCAATTACACAAGAAAAGGGCTAAAAAATGGACTTCCATGATACGTTGTCTGTAGTTTCCAAGACAAATGAATCCCTTCTTTTAAGAATAATCACATTGCGCCAATGCTAAGGAAGTCTTTTTGAAACTTCTTTGGAAAATGTTCACATTATGTCCTCATGAACGAGTCATGTTGTGGTTCATTCCTGCGTTTAGGAGCCTTTTTATTCCTGGATGGAATAAAAACTAGCAAAATAATATTTAAAAAGTGAATCTAGAGAAAAACTCTGGCTGTTAGGAAGGAAAATATATCAAAATGAGGCTTGACTGATGACTTTTACAAAACATTTTGTGTAATTATTTGCACTTTCTCTCATTTCTTTGCATGACAGCAGCGTTTCCCATGTTTGATGACTCCAACCCATCGGATGAAGTCAACAGCAAAGTCGAATCCCTCCAGCTGTTCCTGATCCTATTAACTTAAACAGTCATTAAAATGAAGAAATGCAGCCTGAAAACGCTCACACGCGCTCACTGCGTCCCCAGAGGACATTACGTAACAAAATAAACCCTAACCTTATTCTAAACAAACCTAATCCTCATTCATTTCATTAGCAATGCTAATACCCGACTGGCTTCAGAACAAGTCTGAAGAGTGACGACAGCGTCTGTTTCTGACAATCACTGCCTCTACAAGTGAAAACATTTGTAACTTTACGTAACTGTAACTTTACAGCGTCTTAGTTTTTAAGATTCTTTGTAAATAAAAAGCTCTTCTCTTTATTTCTGCCTCAAAGCAACATGAGACTCTAAAATCATCAATTTATTTTATCAGACAGGAAAATTTGCTGCAGGAGGCATCAAAATCTGAGAACAGGGGTGTTCAAAGTGCGGCGCGGGGGCCACTTGGGGCCTTTGGATTGATTTTGTGCGGTCCCAACTGCAGTTTCATGAATGATGTAAATGTGAGAGAGACTTTTTATCTCGGGATGAAATTGTTACCAACATAATTTTACTGCAATGGAAAATGTTCATTACAACAGAAAGTATTCATGTTTTTATTACCAAACTTTTATAATTAATAGAACCAGAGACTTTTACTGAACCAAATCAGATTTAATTAATTTATTAAGCTTGCATAAATATATCAAGAATATTGAAAGAAAGTGACCAAATCCTGATTTATAACTGTGAATTAATTTGTTTGATAGAAAATGAAACTGAAAACTAGATTCCTTTCTTTTGAAAGAGTAGATGTAAAAAAAATAATAATCTTTTTTCACTTTTGGACCTATGATGAATAAAATCCATTTCATACAAAACAAAATCTGATTGCTTTATTTGCTTAATTTTAAGTTATTTGTGTTTTTTTATTTTCTTGGCTCAGATGTGTTAATGTGATGATTAAATTATGTTTCTGGAGTAAATTTCCTCCATAACCTCGAAAATTTACGAGAAAAAAAACTCAGAAAATTTCTAGTAAAACTCTGACATTTCTGAGTTTCAAAAGTCGGAAATGTTGATAGTAGTCTCAGAAATTTTTGGTGCTTTAAATTTTCCTTGTTTTTCTTTTTTAAACTTCAGGGATTCATCTAAAGCAGGGGTGTCAAACTCAATTTCACCGAGGGCCACTTCAGCATATTGGCCACCCTCAAAGGGCCACATTGACGGTACAAATCAGGAGTGGCCAGGTGCAGTCCTTCAGACTGCAACTTTTAGATGCATCCCTGCTAAAACACACCCCAGGCAAAAGGTTGACTTCCCTCATTAGCAGCAACTCAGTTCTGTAGAGCCTTATAATGAGTAAATGATCCAGGTGTGTTAGAGAAGGAACGCATCTAAAGTTGCAGATGGTAGCTCTGGAAAACTAGACTTGGGCACCCCTAGCATAAAATGTATGAAAATACAATGTTAAAAATAAATTGAACACCTCATATTGTTAAATAACTCTTTGGAGCTTCTGGTTAGGAAGCGCATTCGAAACCTTTGTTTGAAATGGCGCGTTAAATTCAAGTCTCCATTACAGATCAGAGAAAACTAAAGAGAATGCAACGTTGTGTTAATCCATATGATGAGCTGGCGGTTTATCTTGAGGAAATAAATGACGATGCAAAAGTTAATTAGATTGTAACATGCGCAGTCTGCTGCTGAACCACTGCGGAGGCAGTTACGTTATGCCACTGCGAAGAATTAAAAACCGCTGGGAGAAACTCATCCAGCGGATTTAACAAATGGAGCCTTCTGGGTTCACGTTATCCAGGAGAGCGGCGCTCTGGAGGAGCTGCAGACGTGACATCTGTCCGTTTCGGAGAAGCGAAAAAAAAAAAATCCTTAAAGCGCACACCGGACCGCGCAGGGTAAAACACTCAGAGTTCAGTTGATCTGTTTGGATCAGACAGATCCAACTGACTGATGAATTAACGCAGATTTTTCTGCAGATTTGAACCAGGAGGAAGTTGTTCAGACCCCAGCGGGTGAAGTGATGCTAATTTAAGTCGCTTAATTTAATTTATTAAAAGTTATTGGGGCCTCAGTCAGTGGTTTTTTTTGTCACTACGGAGAAAAATGTAGATGCATTTATCTGCTTAATTTGTGATGGGATCAGGATTCACGGTGAATATTCACTAAACCGCATAAAATGCGGCTAAATAGCCGATGTTAATATGATTATAATTTCACGGATAAAAATAGTACAGGGCCAATTTTTTATTTTTTTTATGTTGTCGGTCAAGATAATGGATAACAAAAAAAGTCTAGCGCGACCTGCCGCCCTGACACCAATTCACACACATCTTCATTCACAGTCTTACTTGTAGATCGATTTTTCTTTTCTTGGACGTTTTGATGTTAGCTTGTCGATGTCTCAGTTTTATTCGCTGGGAAAATCAATAAGCAGCTTGAGGTGACTCTGCTGCTCTCTAGTGGCGAGAAGCCGTAATGTTGGCTGGTAACAATCGGAATGCATTATGGGAGATGTAGTTTGTCGTCAATTCGTGCTCAAAACCTATTTTAAGTCAATCATGGACCTATAAAACGCTGGGGGGCCACATAAAATGACATGGCGGGCCACATGTGGCCCGCGGGCCTTGAGTTTGACACATGTGATCTAAAGAGTTTTTTGCTGATTTTTTTTCTATATACACTGATCCTATAGACCCTTTTCACATGACGTCACACAACCTCCGTTTTGGCTCGAAGCTGTGTATCCTTAGTTCTGGTGTACATAGTAAGTAACGATAAAGTTGTCTATTTCATATATATATATATATGTAAAATGGACACATATATATCTATGTATATCTATATAGAGACATATATATAGAAAGAGAGATTTAGATATTTATATATATATATATGTATATATCTGACAGCATATGTTGATCAGACAGAACACCGGAGCATGGAGTTTACACAGTCTCTAAAACATTTGCCTAAAATAAGATTTGAAGATAGATCACGATTTGCAAACCAATTTTCTCTGACAATAAAATCTAAATTAGACAAAGGCTAGAAATTCTTCACCGAACAAAACCTGTTTGACTATGAAGGTAGGTATTTTTGTTTTGCGTAACCGTTAGCTTAGCATTAGTGAATTTTGTTAGCTAGCTAACTACGTGACATAACTGTTCCTTAACCAGAACTTTTTACTGTTTTTGAACTATAACGTTTTAGGCTCTAATCTTGATCAGATTCTTAAATTATAGACTGGAGTTGCCACTCATCCCATAAAATAGGGGTTTGTTTGTTATAAGCAGAGATGTCCGGTGCCGCCGCTGCTTTGTAATTGTTAGCAGAATCACTTTTCGGGCACAGCGTTCAACGTGACACCATGAGACTCACTCGGTTTGGCTTTCGTGTTGTTCCCCCTTTGTTTGAAGGACACACCCTTTATTGTACACGAGTGTCTTCAATTAGACAAGTCACGTGATGTGACACAATAATTCAATAATGATAAAAACAACAACAAATGAGAGCACAAAACATTCATAATGTCAACACCCCCACTTGCTCACATTTGGGTAACTTCCTCTGACTCTTAATATTTCAACCAAAATACATTCATGATACACCAAACATAAACATTCCATACTTCCCTAACTTAATCTCTGTTGCTGGTTTAGTTAGTACATCTGCAACCATTTCATTGGTTGGACAGTACTCTAGAAAAACTTTTCCTTCATTTACGACTGATCTGACAAAATGATATTTAATATCAATATGTTTACATCTTTGTCTATATACAGGATTTTTGGCTAAGGATATGGTACCCTGATTGTCTTCATAAATCTTAGCTAAATAATCCAGACCATCCATGTTGAACAACAGTTGTTTCAAGTATAAGCATTCCTGTACAGTAGCAGCTAATGCCATGTACTCTGCTTCACATGTAGATAGAGCTACTGTAGGCTGTCTTTTGGTCTTCCATGAGACTAACGGACCATCTTTATTTAGACTCATACAGTAACCTGTTGTACTTCTTCGATCTGATACATCACCTGCCCAATCAGCATCACTGTATGCATATATAAGGTTATCACAGGCACCCTTTTTAAAACATAGTTCCTTATCTTGTGTACCTTTTAGATACCTGAAAACATGCTTTACAGTATTCCACTGCTCTGCGGTTGGGTTTGCAAAGTACTGTGCCAGTTTACTTACTACATAGCTTAAATCTGGTCTTGTACATGTTGACAAATAGATTAAGCTTCCTACTGCCTCCCTGTATTTTCTGACATCACTCATTACTTCAGCATTATCAGCGTAGTTGAGTTTCTGCTCACAAGGAATAGTTCGTGGCTTACAGTTCTGCATGTCAAACTTTTCCAATATTTTCCTCACATACTTCGACTGTGACATTTTAATACTGTCAGCATCTTTCTCAAAGTCAATGCCAAGAAAATGTGTCAACTTTCCTAAGTCCTTCATCCTAAATCTGGATGCAAGTTTCTCTTTTACATCTCTAAGGATATTCATATCACTGGCAGCAATAATCAAATCATCGACCCATATAATGATGAACACAGTTTCAGTATCGGTGATCTTTGTGTAAACACAATGATCAGCAGGGTTTTGAACAAACTTGATTTCACATAGGTAGTCATGCAACATTTTGTTCCAGTTTCTGCCCGACTGTTTAAGTCCATAAAGAGATTTTTGCAGTTTATACACCAGTCTTTCATTTTCTTGAGATTCCTTCTTGTAGCCCTCTGGTTGTTCAATATAAAGTTCACATTCGATTGGAGCATGTAAATATGCTGTCTTTACATCCATCTGGTGAACAAACATGTTCTCCTGTGCCACCTTTTGCATCAACACTCTGATGCTCGTCATGCTAGCAGTTGGTGAAAAGGTTTCATCATAGTTCATACCTTTCTTTTGACTGAATCCTTTAGCAACATATCTAGCCTTATATTTGTCTGATCCATCACTATTCTTTTTGATTGTATACACCCATTTACCCCCCACTACACCTTTACCCTCAGGTAAATTGGTCAGGGAAAAAGTAACATTGTCCCTTAATGACTGCATTTCCTCATCCATTGCTGTAACCCACTCTTTTGCATTCACAGATGTTACAGCTTCTTTGTAGGTTTGAGGTACTCCACTTATCAGTCTGTAACAATAATCAATGTTGGCTATCTGCTCTTCATCATCAATGCTACATACATAGTCATCCAAATAACCTGGTTTCCTTTTTTCTCTGACAGGGTATCGCCTCTCAGGTTCTTCATGTTTTGTTGTGTGACTGGTACTCGCCATTGGTTCCTCTGTGCTCAGTTTATGGTCAGAAACATTTACTGGATCAGCTTCTGAAGTTTTGGTTGCTCTCGGACTAATTCTAATCATATCATCATCGTCCAAAGTTACATCCGTCTCATTTTTCTCTCTGGATACAAATTCCACAAGCCTGTGTTTCTGGATTTTCCTGCTGTTTGGATAGTAGACCATATAGGCTGGACTGTTCTTGTCATACCCTATAAAAATGCCTTTTTCACACCTTGAATCCAGCTTCCCTTTCTCTTGTTTGTAAGTGTAACAAACGCATCCAAACTTGTGCATCCTAGAAATGTTAGGCTGTCTGCCTGTCAACATGAAGTAAGGCGTTTGCTGTGTGCGATTATTATAACATCTGTTTCGCACTACAGCAGCTGTCTGAACTGCATATGGCCATAACATTCTTGGTAACTCACCATCGATTAACATACATCTAGCCATGTCAAATAAAGTTCTCCAGTTTCGTTCTGCCGTACCATTTTGATGTGGAGAATATGGTGCTGAGGTCTCGTGTCTGATACCATTTCTGCTCAGTAATGCCTGATACTCTTTTCCTGTGAATTCAGTACCATTGTCTGACCTCATACATTTAATCTTTCCATGTGGAGCCATGTCGGCAATAAACTTTTCAGTAGCTTGTACTGTGTCACTCTTGTTTTTCAAAAAGTATACAAAGACTGCACTGGAATAATCATCTGTGAAGGATAATGCATATCTGTGACCAACTTTGGATATTGGGTCTATAGGTCCTGCTAAATCTGTGTGGACCATTGCTAGTGGTCCTTTAGCTCTTGCATCTGGCTCCCTGTTCCTAGTTTGAACAAATTTTCCTTTTGTGCAGACTTCGCAATATGGCATTGGTTCACCTCTCCCTTTAATTTCCATGCCATGAACAACATTTTCTAGCTTCAGTACATCTCTGTAATTGCAATGTCCAAGAATCTCATGCCAACTTTGTAAGTCATAACATTTTTTACACTGATCACCACATTCACTGTCCATCATTTGTAAGTAATACAATTTGTTACATACGTGAATGGGGAACTTGGTATCGTCTCTGAGAAGAACGTTCTTTCCTTCTTTGAAGATCACCGTTGCTCCGCTGGATGTTGCAGCTTTCACTGAGAAGATGTCTTGCGGATATGAAGGGATGTATAATGCGTTCCTCAGCACCGTTTTAAGACGTCGACCTCTCCTGTCAATCAAAAACACTTCCGCGTCTCCTCGTTGCTTAGCAACCCCAAAACACCTGGATCCATCAGCCAATTCCACGCAGTGCGTCTCGGCCTGGAAACTTTCATCAAGCTTCCGAAACTTCTTGATGTCGGTGATTATGTGCGACGTCGCACCAGCGTCCACCATCAGACCTCTCCTCTTGATGTCGTCCACTCGCATGTCAGCGTCGCTCACCCGGAAAGCAAACTCTTTGTCGCCGCCCGTCTCTTCGGCTACTTTCCGTGCGTTGTCCCGTTGTTTTCTCCGTCTGCAGGTTGCGTTGCTGTGATTGTTATTCTTACAGTAACTGCACCACTGCTTCCGCTGGCAGGTTCTGCTTATGTGGCCTTTCGTCCCACATTTAAAGCACACGATCTCAGAACTTCCTGCTCCAAGATCATTTGCACTTCTTGGTGCCCACTTCGTACCAGAATGTGTTTTAGCTTTCATCACATTGTCCTCAGATACTGTGGCACGCATATTTTCAATGTCCTCAAAACTTCTGAGTTTAGTCTTAAACTCTGCAAAAGTCAACGTAGCACCATCTTCGCTTTGAGTGATATAAATAGCAAATGGCCTAAATGTCTCTGGAAGTCCTTTCAGGACCATGGCGATCAGAAGTCCGTCGCTCAGCTCCTCACCTGCACTTCTTAAAGCGGTGATCGCTGTCTCAGCTCTGATGATGTACTCGGTAACCGACTCACAGGGTGATTTCTGCAGTGACGTCAGCTCAGTATACAGGTTAATCACTCTGGGCTTTCCTTTACCGGCGTAATGGGCCCGCAGGATTCCAAGCGCCGCACGTCCATCGTCTGCCGCGTCATGCATGATAAGTGATAGACTCTTGTCATCCAAAAACTGAATGAGCTCTGCATAAGCCTCAGCGTTTTTCTTCGCGTCTTCCTCTTCATCGTCATCATCGGAGGGGCTTGTCAAAATTGTCTGTTTCAGCCCTTGCAATCGAAGATGTCCTAAAAACTTTGTTTCCCATAGTTCGTAATTTTTCTCGTCTCCATCAAAGAGAAGTCTTGACCAGCGGCTGTGTGCCATGTCTTTTTCTCTTCTGTTCATTTCCCTTGTTTACTTACACAACAGATGTTCACCGTCTGTTGGGACATTCACTCGTTTCTTCATTGATCCTGGGCCCATAACCTGTTAGCAGAATCACTTTTCGGGCACAGCGTTCAACGTGACACCATGAGACTCACTCGGTTTGGCTTTCGTGTTGTTCCCCCTTTGTTTGAAGGACACACCCTTTATTGTACACGAGTGTCTTCAATTAGACAAGTCACGTGATGTGACACAATAATTCAATAATGATAAAAACAACAACAAATGAGAGCACAAAACATTCATAATGTCAACAGTAATGCCTTCCTCTAATCGGACCACTTTTTCCGGTAACGAATAATCTAACGAGCTCGTATTTCAAATCCAGTAATCAGATTAAAGTTATTTTTATGTCCTTTATTTTCCATTAATACAGAAAATGAACCTCTAAACGTTACATCACTGACAGGCGGCGGTGTATATGTTTCCTAACTGTGGCTAAAGCTGCTGCTAGCTGGTTTACTCATGATCGGAGGCTGGTTGGAGAATGGTAAATTGACAATGACTAATAACGGTTATCTAACACGTAAACACTGTTTTATAAAATACAGAAAGTGAACCTCTAAACGTTACAGCGCTGACAGAGAGTATATTTTTTCCTAAATGTGGCTAAAGCTGCTGCTAGGTGGTTTACTCTCCGATCGGAGGCTGTTTATTTTATACACAGTTAGAGAATGGTGATTTTACAATTATTAATAACAGCTATCTAACACTTAAATGCTGTTATTATTAAACTTGCCTTTTATTATATCCTTAAGATTATGAGAATGCGGGAATTTTTCAGCTTGGTTCCCAAGGCAAAAATCACACCGGAAGTAAAGATACCCAGGTTTGAGTTATGGCGGGCATTGTCTGACGTCACTGTGAAAAGGGTCTATTAAGTCATCATAAAAGACAAAAGAGAAAACTTACAACTGCAGAAATCTGATGCCGCTCCATTTCAGTGTCTTTTTCTGAGGTTTTCGTGTCGTTTCCATCAGTGGTTCTTGGTGCAGCGCCCCCACAGGCCAGGAGGGGAACAGGTTTTGCAAAGGGTTTGGCAGGTTTGACTCAGTGAACCACAGCAGAAGGAAATGCAACAAATGTTGCCGTTTTGGTCCCAAATTGAATCATATCGGTTATGAAAACTGCTTGAAGCTCATTAGTTGTTACTTTGCTGGCTAATGAAAATTTGATCGGTGTTTTTAGAAACTTATCTAGAAAAGATCAGTTTCCAAACATTCTGGAAATAACTAAAGGAAATAATCTGTAGCCAGCCTCACATTCCCACATAAATGCTGCCAGTGTTATCTTGAAAAGGGGGAAGCTATTTGTGCTCCAGCAACAGAACAGATTTAACAACCTCTTGGATCATAACAGCAGACAGCTCTTTAATAATTCATTAGTCATTAACTTCACTCTCAGAACAGTTGCAGATTCTGCTTAGCTTTGGGTTTAACTGAGTTTATCACATTGTTGGGCTCAAACACTCAGTATAGAGAGCTGCAGCTTCTCTGATTCACCTGGGAAGGTCAGATTGATGCCTAAATTTATTGCCTACTGTGGCATATTTATACTGCATCTAAATCTAAAAACACATTTTGTTCGACCATTGCTGACTTTTTTGTAATACTGAATAAAATCCAGCTAGCTGCTCCTTGTTTCTTAACATTTTCCAGCAGCATAGTGTTTGCATTAGTTTATTTCCGTAAATGTTGTCCATATTTTCTGGCGGTAACCGTCAGTAACCTGCAGGTTATTCAGCCCGCTGCTGAAATGTTTCCCCTCCTGCTAATCAAACATTCGGTCTGTATCTGCGTCCAGCAGCCGCTCATATCAGCACCCAAACCTAAATCACTTCCACTCAGAAGGTCACCTCCACGTTTTTCACCCATTTTATAGGCTCCGTTTTTTTTTTACAAAATACAGAATAACTCATTATTCTGCAAATAAAGTTTTTAAGATGTGAAATGAAGCTGGAATAAATATATAAACTCATTCATTCATTCATTCTTTCATCCATCTCTTGTTTCCTTCCTTCCTTTAAATGAACATAAATGACTAATAATTCTTGTAACTTGTGTCTGGAAGTTGATCAGTGATCGTATGTATTGACTCCATACGTCTCCCTCTCTCCCTCTCTCTCTCTTCCTCCCCCTCTCCCTCTCTCTCTTTCTCTCTCCCTCTCTGTCCCCCCCTCTCTCTCTTCCTCTCTCTCTCTCTTCCTCTCTCCCTCTCTGTCCCTCTCTCCCTCTCTCCCTCCCTCTCTCTCTCTCTCTCTGTCGTCATGGCGGCTCTTCTGCTCTCTGACTGTAAATCACCTCCGTCATGATTTAATTTCACACCTGCTCAGACGAGCTGCTTCTCAGGTGAAATGGGACTCCGGTGTCAGAACCTGACACTCCGTCTCGTCTCTGCCCGCTTGGACCTGATTCATGCGTTCAGCCTGAAGGTCATCTGAAGGTCTGACCCCTTCTCTCAGCTGAAACTGGAACAGAGTTGGTGGGCCGCGTGTGAAACGTAAACCAGCTGCAGGATCTCCTGATGTTTCAGGCTTTCATCAGGTGTTAAAGCTGCAGGATGTTGTTTACAGGTGAGAAGTGGAACAAAACGCATCTTTCTAAACAGTATTGTTTTATAGAATACATCTGAAATATTTGAATGTAGCATGGGAAGTTAAAATACCTCAACGCAACGCTACTTGACGCTAAAGCAAAGCAGCCAATCCAAAAGCGTCATTTATTTTCCTTGGCGCTGATTGGCTGAACCCCAAAGAGTAAAAATATGGAAAATTGTAGATGTTAGCTTCTGCAGTATCAATAAAAGTGTATTAATGTTTGGTGTTCAGAGAGGATCTAAAGCATGAATGGATTTTATTTGTAGGTAGACGTTAACTCCCGCTAATACCAAAGGTCCAATGTGTAAACTATAGAAATAAGTGAAAATGTTATGCAGTTTTAGCATCGCCAAATTCCTCTTATCATCTTTAATTGGCAGGTTAATCAGCCTTTAAGTTGATTCAAAATAAATCTCTTTCTTATATGTAGTAGAAAATTCTTCAAGGAAGACCTGGAGATTTATTTATTTATTTATTTATAAATTTAATTGCTTTTTTTTATTAAAAAATAAATGTATTTATTTATTTTCAACAGGAAGTTTCATCCTGAAAACTTTTATGTAGAAACATAAAACATGTTTGAAATTCACAACTGGTCCATCAAAATTTCTCTTTTGACTAAAACCCAAATTTTTTCAATCCACTAGATTGTAATCTATTGTCACAGTGAGGCACAAATCAATTAGGCATGTTTCTGGTTTATCCCATCAATTTGCCTCGCTAAACTTTCATGGATCAGCGCGCCTGATGAAGGGAGGGAGGGTGAAGTTTGGACAGAAAGGCTGAAGTTGTAAATCTGCATCCTCGCCACTGTGCGGGCGGAGAGTCGGCCTTTACGGCGGAGGACGGCTGACTGATGGCCGCCGCCTGGCAGAGCGGGAGGGAAGGAAGGGGACGGATGTATGCTCCGTCTTTTCTCACTTTCAGCTGACCGAACCGAAATCCTCAATCTAAAGCCAACTCTTTTACTTCCTGAACAGAAACTAAACGCGACTTCTGTTGTTTCTGAACAGGCGTCGAAGGAAACCTGCAAATGATTTAAACCAGATGCAGATCTTCTACTTGTGTTATAGGGTGGCCACCAGTCCCTAAAATACAGAATCTCCCCGTATTTGGCTGTTAAATGTTGCGATTTGTTCCATATTTCTATACATGTTTGACAGTTTGGTTAACCTGACCTCATATGAAGCTATAAGAATGAAGGAAAACATGCCAACCAATGTCATTTTAACCAAAATATGAAAAAAGTACTAAAATTTTAACTAAAGCAAAACAATATTAAACTAATGATTACTAATAAAAACTACCAATTACTCTATAACACTCACTGAATTAGACAAAGAGCCACCACCAAATAAAACTCAAGATATATACCTTACATAAACACATAGAAAATGCTTTTGGCTCTAATGGAACCCCATATTTTGCTCTTCTTGAGGTCATTTTTGTCTGATTAAAACCGATCTTACTGATTTGCAACATTTAGGCCCTGTGTTTTGTGGATTTCCACGGCTGTCTGTCAGTTAAACTGAGTCTTCTTAGTGGAGGAGTCGTCGGCTCTTTAATCCTTTGAGCCTGAATTGAAATTCAGCGGGGCCCCTCCGCCTCGGGGCCGGATCTGATTCAGAACCCGGAGCCTCCGCAGTGACTCCTGGTCATCCCTCTCTTCTGAGCGCCCATCTCTCATGTGCCAGGATTAGTCTGGCGTCGACTTGGACCTTGTTATTTAAAACCTCGTCCTCACTTTCTAACAACATCCAGCTACCTGATCCACGGAAGAAGGAAAAGTCCAATTTCTGAGTTATTTTACTTTGTAATGAAGGTGTCAGGAGGGATGTGAAAGGGAGGAAACCTACCATAAATTTGCACCTGTAGGAAGCGTCTGCATGTCCGTGCCGGTCCGGCTGCTTTGTGACTTTATGTTTTATTCAGCTTCTTTTCTTTCTGCTTCCAGCTTTCTGACTATGAATCTTTGGCAGCTAAAGGAAGACAGAAAGTTTTTCCATCCTGATGTTTAAAAACGCTTTTTGTCATACTCAAAGAAATAAGTCATTGACTTATAATCTTTTTCTTTTCAACAGGTCTCACATAATTTTGTTAAGTGAAAGCAAAACATATATATTAATCTGCCTTTATGAATTTATGTTTAACATAAATTAATAAATGAACTGGCTACTTCAAGTCACTTCAGACAAGAGTTAAATCAACTAACTATAACTTGTTAGTTTAACAAAGCAAACTCTCTTTCATTGAACTTATTTTACATTTTTTCACTCAGCGTAAACAAATTACATTACTTGATTTCCACCAACTGATAAGTTTTTTAATACAACAATGTTTTTTCTAGTTAACTAAATTCAAGTTTGTCAACAGGTTTCACACAAGTGAATTGAGTAGGTTTAATGTAATTTATCTTCTTTATCTATCAGATCTTAAATATAATATTCTTTTGACCAAGTTAACAAGAACATCAACTGACAAAAACTTTCAAATGTCTCAACATTAGTAAGTTACTGAACTTATGAATCAACTAAAAAAGTCTAATAAAAATTCATCCTGATTAAATAAATCTGATTTTGTTGTCTCACTAAAATGTAATTAACTACAAAGCACCCCCAAATTAAATCTGGTATCTTATTAAATATTATGATCCTGGGTGTTTTGGTTTTGCTTTTTTATTATTATTTGCTGTGTTTTAAGTTTTCAGTTCATTTCTCTGAGATAATTATCTTTAGAAAGCAGTTGGCTGGTATTATATTATTCACCTTTCGTTCTCCTTCACACCTGGTCCAAATCCCCCTGATTAGCTCAGCTGCATCCAATGAAGCGACCCGCACGCGCAGAAGACGAACCATGACGTCACACAGCAACGCTGTGTTTACGGAAGTAACAATGGACGCGCGGTTTACGAATCTATTTTTAGTTATTCAGAGCTGACAGCCTTGTCAGAAGATTATAACAAAATGAAGTAAACAAACAAACAAAAATTATTATTATTATTAAGTTAAAGAAGGGAACAGTAACGGCCTTTAGCGTAGTGTTGACTGCAGCTTCCGGCGAGAAATCTGTGGATGTGGAGTCGCACCAGGAAAGGTAAGATTATGTTGTGGTTTCCATTTAAATGTGTGCAAATCTTTGTCTATTTTCTGCAAAACTCGAACAAACACAATTTCGTTTTTACGTCGTGTTTTCATTAAATAAGAAATTAAATATGAATGAAATATGCGTGAATAAGCTTGTTCACGCAGTAAGTCATTAAAAACCATGGATGAAACAGTTATGAGATTACATGCAGCCATTTCAACTCAGCCATCAGAGGAGACGACAGGACTTGGAGCAAAAGCCACTTATGCTTTGGGGAGGCTACTTTTGGGAAAATTGGTGCAGAATTATGACGCATGTCTTGCGTCGATTACGTAAAAGTTGGATAAAATGTTACAGCACCTTTCAGATATTTTGCAATCAATTGTACACAGAATTCCATATTTAATGTGGCACAAATCAGATTTATTTTCTGGTGAAAAGATCGGATTTGGGATGTTCAGACCTCCGGTCAGATATGGGTCACATTCAGGCCAAAAAAGTGAAAAATCCAGTTTAAACCAGTCAGAAAAAATATTTTCTGAATTAAAGCATAACTTAATTTAAATTAGCTTCTGTTCAATAATCTTGAAGTTAAACCAATAAAAATCTAGATCCAAATAAAATCCATTAAACATTGCAGCAGTCCAGCTAAATAACATTTTACATAGAATTTAAATCTGCTCTGATAATGTCCTGCTAATCCATTTAAAGTTTTGTTGAATCATCTAGTCAAACACAAGGAGAATCAAATGGCGTTTAATTAGACTAAAACCAAAGCAAACATGATTTTTATGAACTTGTAATTGAAACGAAGCGTTTCTTTGGCTGGTCCTGATTTCTGGTAAACCTTTACTTCCTTATCTGAAAATCTGAGTCTGGCAGACAGCTGATTGGTCAGTTTCAATTATAACTTCCTGTCCTTATCGGCCCTCAGAGAGCAGGACAGATTCATTAGTAAATCTTTTTGTGTCTGTTTGTGCTCAGAGAGACGCGTCTCAGAGCCAGGTTTGCAGCGGAGAGATTAAACGACGCCTCGGAGGTTGGAGGAGAAGAATGTGTGTTTGCATGAAGGATCGATGGCTAATCCCAAACTTAATCTGGTGTCTGTGCTTTACATCGTATCTGTCCTCACTCTCTGCTGCCAGCTGAGGGGAACAAGATCGTTTGTGTCTGACAAAAAGCCGCAGTGATTCAGGGGCTGATGCTCCTGCTGGAGCCGAGGAAGACCAAGAGGAAGGCTTATCTCAGACTGGAAAACATCTACAGAAACAAAAACAGACGCAGCTGCTGGGAGGGATAATGATTTAAAAAGTTTCACTCAAACTGTTGGAAAGGCTGGATGCTCTTCAGCTTAACTGCACTGACAGAGAAAGGCAGCTGTTGATGTTGAATTATGATTTTCTTTTGTTGAAATCAGATTTTTTTAATCCTTCAGGATCAGAATTAGACCAGGAAATTATTTGAACTAGATGCAGATCTTCAACTTCTATTTTGTAGAAACTAAAACATCAGAACACACAGCTAGAGCTACCGGTGGGACAAGATTAAGATTTTTAATTGGAGGGTCTGTAATTAATTGAAAACTACATCGACAAAATGGGCAACATTCTGAATTCAAAAACCCTCAAAGCTGCAGTACGTAACTTTTATGAAGAAAATGTTTTTTATATATTTGCTAAAACTGTCAACAAACTCAGTTTGTTATAAGTCATATAATCTCCTCCACTTTCTCCCTGAGTTACATTTCTGCACCACTCCATAACAACCAATCACATCCAGGAGGCGGTTCTTAACGCTGTTTATCATCCTCATGTACTCACTCCTTTGTGGCTATGCTAAGAAGCCTGAGCATTCACAACATGCTATGCTAGCTGCAGCATCGCAGAGAGCAAAGGGGGAGACTGATTGACAGCGCTAAGACCCGCCTCCTAAAATGATATTTTAGGTTTCACTGATATGTTTACTCCTTTTAGCGAGACTCGAACACAACAGTAGTCTTTTTCCAATCAGATCAAATTTTGAAGCAGATATTAATCCCCCTGCGACAGACTGGCGACCTGTCCAGGGTGTACCCCGCCTCTCGCCCGGAACGTGAGCTGGAGATAGGCACCAGCACCCCTCCCGACCCCACTGAGGGACAAGGGTGAAGGAAAATGGATGGATGGATGGATGGATGGATATTAATCCCCAGTGAAACTGTCATTGCTGCTGTTAGCGGATGCTGCTTGTGCGTCAAATTTACAGGTGCACAAGAAACGCGCAACAAAGGTTCCACCTCCGGATTTTTGTAAGTAAAATACAAAATTAATTGTGTTAACATTTTTAGTGTGCATTACTATCCATTTCATTAAATTAACTCGTTAAAGTTCCACTCAGGGTTTTGTTGGAGGACTTGAAATCTTCACTTCAGACTCTAACATGCAGTTGTGTCACTCAAACTTCTCCCGACAGAATTATCTCAGAAAATCATTCAGTCTGTCCCTCCTGAGATCAAATCCTGAGCCAACGCTCCACTGCTCAGATTCATCCTCCCTCTCCTCCATCAGCGAGGAGGAATAACTCACCGGCAGCCCGCAGTAATATCAGCCTCCCTATTGATTACCGGGGTCGGCCTGGGAGAGATCGACTCCTGCAGAGATTGGAGGGACGCTCAGAGAGCTGCAGGAGAAAATGAACCGGAGAAATTATCCAGAAAGTCACATGCGACTTTGTTCCTGGAGCGCTCTTTTATTATTAAACGGAAAAATACAGATTGAATCAAGTTTATGGCAGCGAGAGGGACGGCGGCTGAAAAGCAGATAACAAAATGCACATCCTGACTCCTTCCTCCGACTGGAGCACAACAGTGGGGATGTTTTTGGGTTTTATGGGTTTTCTCCACATCTTTCTTCTGTTTAACATGAAGGGGAAATGTTAAACTTCATGCTGGTTTTGGGAACCATCAACCCTTATGTTGCACAGAGTCTTAATTTCAGTATTTTAAATAACAGATGAAGAAAAATATTTTTTGAACTCATCTCAGCTGCTATTTCTGAACCTTTTCTGCAGAATGTTTATATTTAAAATTCTGTGTGATTTTAAATATTTTTAACTTTTTAATTTTATTTTGTTTCTAAATATAATGAAAATCGAAACAAGCTCCAAGACGGCTTCGCATGCAGCACATTAATATTCTGTCATATTAGTTACTTTCTCTTAGAGAAACAAAAACAAAAAATGTTTTCTGGTTTTGTCCAACCATAGAAAACAAATTTACCTGATAGTTTGTCATAAGAAGCGACAGCTGTTTCTGTCTCCGTCCTTCAGGCGGGGAGCGTCCGTTCTCCAGCTTCACCTTGGTTACATACGACCTCGCAACACATCACCGCAAAATTAATTAAATTAGAAAATAGATGTTCATTGGAACAGTGACCTCCACGTTGTATTTGCACTCATAAACTTACACACAGGACAAAACACACACTGTCGTTGTTTCTCACCACCTAAATCAACTGATGATGAATTTGAACCTTTAGAAACTGAAACATTTTGTTTCTCTGATCCAACATTCAGGTTTTTGATGAATGAAGTTGGTTTTCCAAAGTTTTTCAGTTTTATCTGTGGTCGATAAATAATGACAGTGTGGATTCGTTTTGTTTTTGTCACTTCAGATTAGATTGGAATAATTTCTGAAGTTCATAACCAAATTTTTCTTGTTAAAACTCAGAAATTATATATTTTTCCAGAACTTATGAAGAGGAAATTTGGCCCAAGAATTTAACTTGATGGATGGTTGGATGTGACATCTGATCTCAGAATAATTTCCCATCATGCCATTTTGCACAGAAACAGTGAATTTCTCGCTTGCTAATGTTTTTTTCTGACTCTCTTCCTGTAATGAAGGTCGTGTAGGTTAATGACGGCCACATTAGCCTCAGTAGACCCCGGTTATTTTCTGACTTTTGCCTGAAATAACTCGATAAAAAACAGCTCAACCAGGCTGAACTGGACAAAAGGAAAACTTAATGGAGGAATATTGATGTTTTCTCTTTGTTTTTTTCTGCCTCAGTGTAAAAACTCCTCAGTGAATTTAACCAACATCAAAATGAAAAGCAAATTATTTCACTCTGCCGCTTCCAAACAGTCAGACAGTCTGAGCAGTGAGCTTCAGCGATGGACCGGACTGTGAAGTGATTTATTTTAGGACAGTCACATCTGAGGTAAATAAAATCGATACAGAATCAAAATCAGCTTTTACTGAAGCACAACGACATTCGTTTCAGTGCAGCTCAGCCAAAGTAAAGACGAACAGACGTCTACCTCCGTCCTGGTAGACGGAGCCTGTCCACATGTAAAATACTTGGTTCAGTTTAATTCAAAAAGAAAAAACTTGTGAATTCAGAGTGCAGAGATACTTTAAAGGCATTTTTTTTTGCTATTAATAGTTTTCAGATTTGTGATGTGGCGTTCAGGAACAATCCGATTCTTTTGAACAGTTCTTTAGCCTGAATGACAGGAAGCGAGTCTCAGTCTGCAGTAGCTATTATTATTCTATTAAAGTAAAAATATATTTATTTAATCCCTGAGTAAGGATTAAATAAATATATTTAATCCTTACCATTATTTAGTATAATGGATGGACCATCTGTCCATCCATTATACTAAACAAACATCTGTTTTAAAATAAATGCACCCCTGTCTGTGTTCTTCTCCTCTAATCCCTATTACCTATTCACCTTTTTCAACAACACTTTTTCCTTCCACTCAACTTTCCAATGTTTTTATTGGTCTCTAATAAGATTAACATTTTCTAAGGTGATAAATTTTAGATTTTAATCAGCTTTACATCACAATCATCAAAACTAAGAGAAATAAATCAATCTGTGTCATAATATACAAGCTTTTAATTTAAATGAGTGAAATAAATGAACTATTTAAAGATATTAAACTACATCCAGATGCATCCATTTGGCTGTAAATCAGTGTGTTTATTAGCTCTGTGCTGTTTCAGTGGAGTCATGGCTGCAGTCCTGAGCTCCTCCTGTCTTCTCTGGCTGCTGAAGGTGATATTCTGGTGAAATTCAGCGGCTTTTCTCTGCTGCGTGTCGCCGGTAATGAAACACCTCCCACTGCCTGCGGAGGATGAGCGCTCACACTTCCACTCCAACCTCGTGGGGCCGGTAATAAATAGGAGCCGATTCCTGGCTGAGAGGAGTCCCGGCCGCGCAGCGAAGCATCTGGTGGAGCTGAGAAACAGGTGGCGGAGCGCGACCCGGACCACCTGCCCGCTTTAACTTCCCTTTTATGGAGGAAACAGGCGACTTTCTGTTTGGGAATGTTCTCATCAGAGCCGTCACCCTGTGGAGGTTTTTATTAAAACACCTGTCCGGCTCTATCTGAGCATGCACAAGCATCACCTTTCATCAAAGTGTTTCATTTTAATAGTACACATAATTAATCCTTTAAGTCAATCAACCAGGTTTATTTGTATCAGCAACAATAAAAACCCCAAAAAGTCTGAAAAACTCCAAATTTTACCAAGTATTTTTAGTCCAGTTCAGACATCTTGGCAAACTTGAAATAAGACAAACTATCTTAAAAGTAACTTTTCAGCAAAATATAGAGGCTTGTTTTAATTAAATTATTCTTTGAAAGACAATGAAAAAGCTGCAGATTTAACTCATAATCAGACACTTTTCTCAGATTATAGATGATCTGTCAGTATAACGAGCACTTATTCTGTCAACAAGGAATTATTAAAACAACATTGATTGTTTTTTTCCTATATTTTACCATTTGTGTTTATTTCTTGTGTTCAGTTGTAATTCTCATTGTTTGGGTTTTGGATTTGTTTTATTAGATTACTAGTTTTGTTTGAAGTTCAGATTTTTTCCTGCACCAACTGTTAAATATTTCCTAATGTTCCTGATTTTCTTTGACTAGACCCTTTGGTGCCATTTTCTCCTGCATCTCGGTGTATTTAAACTCCCGGCTCTTCGTTTCTCTTTTTCTGCTCTGCCAGATCTCTGGCTGCCCGTTGGCTCCTCTAGTTTCTTCTGATTTGGATTGCAAGCTAATTATTTTTCCTTCATTAAAAAAAACACATTTTCCTCCAGCTTTCTGCTTTTGGTCTTTATTTAAAACATCACGACACATTTAGTGATTTCCTGACTGCAGGGGCTTTTAAACTCAGCTTTCTGAAAATGTAGGTTTACCAGTTAATTTGAGAAATAAATGAAGGTTAAATTCATTTCTATCTTTTGCTTAGATCCAAATTTACGATGGCGTATTAGGGCCATGACTGTACATAAAAACAAGGAGCAAATTTCTGCCAAGCAACTCAGAAATTTTGAGATTAATCTCCCCAGACTGGAATGCAGCTTAATTCTCTTGCCAATCTGAATAAATTTGTCTTCAGCTGCATTTTAATTTATATTTGGTTTTATGTCACATCTGTGTTCTTACTTTGTGAAGCACTTTGTGTTTTTCAAACTGCAAAAGGTGCAATATAAACACATTTTACCTTTTCAAGGAAAAAATCAGGAAATTTCTGAGCTTAAAAAAAGACAAAAATACACAGAAATTGAAATTATTTTCAGAAAATTTTCTAGGGAAAACAAAATTTCAGAGCTTAAAAAGTCGAAAGTTTGCTATTAAAAGAAACGGAAATGTTGAGATTAATCTAAGAAATGTTATAGAAACAATGAAATTTCAGAGGAAATTTCTGACTATTGAAACTCAAAAATTTCCAAGTGTTTTGTAGAAAATTTCTGAGATAATTTCTGAATATTCTGGCAGAAATGTCCTCCATTTTGGCCCTAAGTCGTACAAATTGTCTCTGTTTGAGGATCTTAAATATTTAAATTTGACAAAAACAAAACCAAATCATATAAAACAAAGTTTTAACATCTATTAAAAGAGTGCAGTCCTTTATTTTGCTTTGTTGTGTAACTTTGTTCCATGTCTGCCCCCCTCATGGCCTTCAGGTCCAAATCACACAGAACCCGACGGTTCTGCTGCCAACCTCCGCCGTCTGCTTCGGCTTCGTGACTGGCGTACGAACTAACAACCTGTGTGTGGAAACGCATAGGTCCAGTAAAAGTGTGTGTGCAGCCTACAGTACGGTTAGCATGGATTACAGGTGTGTGTGTGTGTGGGTGTGTGTGTGTGTGTGTGTGTCTGTTTGTGCGTTTACATCTGTTGCGTTTGGCACCAGATGACAGAAGCGGCTCCTGTCGGTCACACCAGCAGGAAAGCGTCCAAAGATTCACAAAGAAACGCAGATTTTACTAAAGACATGCAAACGCTGGGAAGAAGCAGCAATAACTGGATATTTTTATCCTGTTCATGACATATTTTACAGTTTAATAGAAATTATCTAACAGGACTAAAAATATTCTAACAGGCAGTGGCGCCCTTAAGAGGGGGAACAGCGGGGGCCATGGCCCCCCAGAAAATCACATCCAGTTCATACAAAAGCATAAAGAGTCATGTTCTTCATTCAAAGTGAAGTAAAACCAAATAAATAAATGCATATAATACATTGACTTATCAGTTATGCTGGAATATAACTGATAAGTCAATTTGTTTCAGGGACTTTATCTCTAAGAAGCACATTATATAGATTCACTGCACATAGAGATGTTTGAAAGATTTTATTTTTAACTGATGATTTTCCATTTATGAAAACATGACATTTATAGTTATTACATCAAAACATAAAAAACACATTTTTGAAACAGAAATGCAATTGCCATATACTTTTAATCTGACAATGATTAATCAATTTTTAATTTTTCCATACAAGTAAAAAATACACAATACTGCCAAAGAACAAGGTGAAACTAGAACAGAAATGGAATATAATTAATCAAATATATTTATAGAAGGTGGTGTAACCCAAGCTGTGCTGTGAAGCATTTTCCAACCTAATATACAGTTTTCATTTATACAAACTGCTGTTTGCAGCCATGACACAGACAGCTTTTCTATTTTTTCCTCCACTGTCGTGTGATGCAAAGGGTGTTTTTGTTCTTTATATCATGGATAAACTTCATGTAGCTCTGATTTTATTACAGAAGCAGGAGCGACGTTATTTATTTTCCTGAAAGTGTCGCAGCAGAGGAATGTGCGCCGCATCGACGGTCCACCTTAAATCATAGAAAGTGAAGCCCTGGCAGGCCAATTACTGCCTGTCCTTGTGAGTTTACTCGTCTACACAAAGTGAATCACGTTGCCACGTCGGCGCCAGCACCCTGAATAATTTCACTCCCTCTCTTCAGTTTTGTTAAAAATCTAAATGTTCATCAGGAATTTCTTTAAATGTTGTTAAGCTTCCAGTCTATCACCTTTAAAACCACACATTTAGTTTATCGCAAGAATTTATTTAAATCATGATTTTATTCTTGTGTTTTGTTCCAGAGGGATTTCTTCTCTGACAGTTTGAGCTTCACCAGTGGTGAACACTGCTAGCTAAAAAATTAGCTGTACGCTAATCATAAACAGTAGTTCTGCTGGCGCTAAAGTGCTACACCAGAATTGCATGAATATGAACGTCTATCTACTGGAAGAGTTGATGACCAAAACTTCATCACAGATGCTGAATTTTACTCAACTGAAATTTTACAAAACAGCCAAAAAAAATTACAACTTTAGAAATTTAGGGGAAGCTAAGTGCGCTAAATGTATTCAAAGTTAGAAAAAATGCTAAAGAGCTGAACAAAAAATTAGCTCCACTATCAGCAGTCCAGCTAACAGTGGAGCTAATGAAGTGCTTTGCGAGCTGATAAAGTGCCTGTCAGCGAGCCATAGATAAAACGTGTTTAAGTTCTGTCATTGGGTTTCCTAAAAGGTCCACAGTTAATTACGAACCAGGAAACACTTTCACCTTTATGTGCCTCCAGGTGTTTGGAGTCAGAGTAAATGTAGCTGCCAGTCCGGCTAGCTGCAGCCTCCTGCACATTGTTGTCCCTTTTGTGTCCGATATGTCATCGTTTTGAGCAGCAGCCCTGGACCCGCTGCCACCGGGGCGACGGTAAATGTCAGCATCGCTGTCCAGGGCTGAGCGCCCTGAAGGAAAACAGAGGACATGCTGATGAACAGAACCTCCAGAGGTTCTGCTAATGGATCTAAAATACTGAAAGCACAACCCATCTACTGGAGGACACTCAGGAGAAACAGGTGCTTCATTGTAAAGATGACCTGTTATGCTTCCTTGAACAGGTAAGGATGAACTGAACCCTCCTGCGAGCAAGTGGTTTCTGGATGGTAAATCAAAATCAAAACACTTGTCTTTTCCAGCAGCCATTATGCAACAGTAAAATAAGCTGACAGAACATGCTGGAGCTCAGCTTTGGTTGCTAGGTGACGGGGCAGAACTCTGCTGGGGTTGCTAGGTAACAACAAAGTGCCTGTTGAAGTTTTGGACTCGACACATTTTCCAGACACCAAAAATCATAAACTTATTGTCAACAAAGCGGCTGGGTGTTTGTTTGTTGTTTTTTTTTAAGTGCTTGGTCTGTTTTTAGAATCAGTTGAGACCCAAATGGAAACACAAAAATGTGCCAAGTGTAAATTTATCACAATAGGGTCCCTTTAATGGTGGTCAAAGTGAGGCCCCAGGGCCATTTGTGGCCCCTGGAATGATTTTTGAGAATCCCCCGACCAAAATTCATGAATAAATGTAATGACTTCCTACAAAACTAGGACTTTAAGTTAAAATTTACTTACAAGAACATTTGATGCAACACAAGGCGATCCTATTTTCCGAGCTTTCTGGTTTCCTTCTGTTGTCATGGCAACTAGGACCATCCTGGTGCAACCAAATCTACTTTTATTTGCTGTAAAAACTTGGCTGAATGCAGGAAATCTTCTCAAACGAAGTCTGACCGAGATATTGTTTTTATTGCTGAGAATAGATTGTTGTTGTTTTTTCCAGTTTTCTTCAATAATAAGTAAACTATATTTCTATTATTTAATAAGGAAACAATTTGAAGTTTCTTATTTATGATCCCGTGTCTATAAAATAAGTATGTCTTTATCTGTTTGGGTAATAAATAGTTTACAGATGTTATCAGTTCATCTGCAGACACATTAGATATAAGTCTGAGTAGGAGACTGTATGCTAAGGAAATGAATGCTTATTCTGTTTACCAGGTGATCTGAAATGTTTAGTATAACAACCGTAGATAAAATGGTGAACAGATCTGACTCACTATTTGGCAGGAAGCTGGTACATTTTCACTTTTTCACCCTTAATTAACACATAATAAACAGTTATTATTGATTTATACAGTGTTTAGAGATGAGTTAATAACATGTCTTTGAACATGTTGTACCATTTGTTTAATGAAAAAAGTTAATGCTTAGTTTACTGTTGAGTAGGGAATAAAAACACAACATTTTGCTGATTTTAGTTTTTAAAAAAAATATTTTTTTTGTACTTGTGAGCTAATCAGTGAGTCTGACTAGTAGGGATTTCTGTGGCTTCTTTCCAGAGTGGGACTGATTTAACTGAGACACTCTCCGTAACATTCATCACAGCGCTTTATGAGCTTGTTTTTGTTTCGCTCCTCTGACTGCGAGCAAACTTGTTTAAAAGTTTAACAGAGAAATCTGCCTCCAGCAGCAACACCATCTGCCGTCTGCACCTGGCGTCCAAGTCGTCCGCCGAGTCTGCAATCAAATTAACAACACACTCCAAGACTGCAGCTGTTTTCAAACAACATCCCTCTGTTTCTGTCTGCCGACCCCAGCAGACGCACAATCTGAGCTGGCCAAGGCGCAGCAAGCATCTGGGACTCGGATCGGACCGATTATTCTGCCCGACTCATCTTCTGTGAAAGAGACGGGAAGAAAGAGAAACACCTAGAGAGATCAGTTTCTAGAAAAAACATTGAAATGTTTGTGCTTGAAAAGTTGTAGATGTGCAAGAAAATCTCAGAATTTTGTGATAAATTTCACTTGTAAATTTCTGAGTTCAAAGTCAAATATTTGCAAAGAAAAAATATTTTGAGATTAATCTCAGACATTTCCTGAAGTAAATGTGGAAATTTTCTGAGCTCATGAAGTCGAAAGTCTTTGACTTTTGACTTCATGAGCTCAGAAAATTTCCAAAAGTCTTTGACTTTTGACTTCATGAGCTCAGAAAATTTCCAAAAGTCTTTGACTTTTGGAAATTTTCTGAGTTTGAAAACTTTTGTTTCTTTGTTTGTTTGTTTTTTTGTTTGTTTGTTTGTTTTTTTTACTTTGAGCTCAGATTTTTCCAAGTTTTCAAGAAAATATGTGAAATTAATTGAAAAATTTCTGAGATTTTTTTCTTGCACATCTACGACTTTTTGAGCTCAGAAATTTCAATGTTTTTTCTGGAGGGTTTTTGCTGCTAGTCTAAAAATTTATTGTCTTTTTTGATGAAAAGTTCTTTTATGTCCAAAGTGGCCCAGGAGCCACTTGTGGCCTTTGGATTGATTTTGTGCCAACTACAGTTCAAATATGATACAAATTAGATCTACAGACGCAGATGGAAAGTTTTAATTTGTAAGCAGAGTAAAATAATTCAACATTATTTTCCTATAAAGTCTTTGTCTTTTTTTAACCGAACTTTAACAAAAGGTGAAACATTTTCATCGACTTTGCTGCATCTGAATCAGTTTTTATTCTTTCTTGACTTGGTTAAATGTAACTAGCACTTTTATGGGATGTTTACATTTGTAGAAAAATTACAGGGATGAAAAAAGTCCAGTTCCAAATTAATATTATTGACATTTTTAATCTAATTCAGTCGATATACACAACAATTATTCTATGAAAAGAACTAAAAAAAAACTGCTAAAATTGCTTTTGTTATCAAATCTTTAAAAACACTGAAGAAAGAGAACAGGTGATCCAACTTAAAAAAAAAAGTTAATTTCTTACAAATAATTAAATTACATTTATCCAGATATTTAGTAAAGTTGTCATGTTAAACATAAACAAATCAAATTTAGTTAAATTACATGAAAGTAATTAAAAAGCTGCATTTGGTTCAGTCTCTGTTTTTTTCCCCTTAGTTGTGAGTAAAACCTGAAGTAATCCTGTAAACATTTTATTTTTTTACATGATGTCATATAATTATCACTCATAAATCTGGTTTATGCTCCGGGTTTTAATCAGGACTGGGAACGTTACATTTTCTCCAAACGCTGAGTCGGTGGTAAAACCGCATCTGACATGTGAGCAGAAATCCAGAGTTAAATGTAATTAAACTGCGACGCCTCATGTCTGTTGAACATGCAGTATTTCTGTCTGCTGCATGGAGCCATTAGCATGCAGCACAGCGCCGCTCCAGTCTGATTGCTGGTTGGTTTGCTCCGACTCTAGCTGCAGCCTGGATTGTATAAGGTTGCTCAGACATTTATGTTCTCCTGCGCAGATATTTACTGTGCAAATTCTTGCTAGCAAAGCTTAAAGTTCTGCTTCTGACATGTATTTTATTTTATTTTTTTTGTTTATGCTTTAAAGGCGACTCTGGTTCATTTTATGCACCAATGCTTATCATGGGAAAACATGTTTGGATCATAAACTGTTTTTAAATAGTGAATGAATATATTTTAACGCTGGTATCAAAGTTATGGCCCAAATAACTTTAAATTAAAAACATTAAAACTGTTTTTTTCCCTCCGCTCTGCAGACCCACTGAGACATCCAGCATGAAGCTCAGAATATTATCTCAGCATAAATACAATAACTTAACATAATTTACAACTCTAGAATAATTTTTGTGTTCCAACTTTGAATTGAATTCACCTTGGATAGAGAACTGGAAATGAGTCGTCATTGGGTAATAGATGGCCAAATCTATAGATAATCAATTATCTTCCATCTGATTCGTCAGACATGAATCCTGTAGGAAACTGAAGACAAAATGTTTCCACAGCGAAGATAAAATCAACTCCTGGTTTCCAGTTTCACTGCTGAACCTGGCTGTCATCATGTTCTGTTGTTTTCCTAATAAAAACCCAGATTCATGTCGGGCACCACAGGTTCTGCTAAATATTCATCCATCAGACTATAAAGTAATTAAATGTTGAGCAGAAACCTGCCAGACTGCTTCACGGATGTTTTTTATTAATAATTCATAAAATGGTGGGACAGATTTATCCCAGAGGAAAGTTCCTGAACAAAACAGATTTTAGTTAATAAGTGATTAATGTGAGACCTGAGCTGCTTGGTTAAAGAGTGAAACACTGCAATAACTGCAGACTTTATTAAACCTGGAAAACACACCAGGATTTCCATTCATTCAATAAGCATGGCCGTATCTAGAGGGGGGCCGGAGGAGGGGAGGCCCCTCTCCTTTAAGGCTTGACTCTTTATGGATCGTTTCTTTTAAGTTGAATCATTTTCAATAAACAGGAATTGAATTCAGTTGTAAAACTAAATTATATTTCACCAACACAAAATTAAACATTTATTTTAATTTCAAAAGAAATCTTGAAAACAACTGTTTTGTTCCTCACTAAAGTTACATTTTTCTATTTGATTTAGATGATTATGAGTTCTTTAAATTATTAATAAGCTTCATCAAATAAACAAAAACAGGTTTGCTATCACTAAAACGTAAATATTTGCCTGTTTAACTTTCTGGTACTTTAGAAAATCTTTATGAAACTTAGTTTTCAAATCTTTCTGGAAATTTGCCAGGAACTTTCCAGAACTTCCCAGGTGTTTCCTGGAATGTTAGTGGAACTTACCAGGTACTTTCATCAATCTTTTCTGAAACTTTTGAGGTACTTTCCTGAACCATAAGAGGTACTTTAAACTGCATTATGGAATTTACCCACAGCCTTCCTGAAAACCTTCTAGTACTGGTACTTTCTGAAATGCTTACTGAGCTTACCAGGTAGTTTCCTAATTGTTTTGGGAATTTACCAGGAAATTTTTAGAACATACCAGGTGCTTTCATGAAACGACCCAGGTACCTCTGAGAAATTACCAGATACTTTCTTAAAACTTTCATGAAATTTGCTAGGTACTTTTCAGAACTTACCAGGAGGTTTTCTGAAACTTCCAAAAATCTTAGCAGGTACATCAGGCTCATGACATTTATGGAAAACTTGCCTGGCTCTGATACTTTCTAAACAGTTCATGGGACTTAACGGGGAGTTTCCAAATGTTTTTGTGAATTTACCTAGCACTTCCCAGAATTTCCCAAATTTTGAATCCCAGGTGTTTCCTAGAACTTTAGTGGATTTTACCGAGTGCATTCTCAAACTTTCAAATAACTTGAGATACTTTCCAGAACTTACCCAGGTACTTTCCTGATATTTTTTATGTAACTTATCAAGTACTTAGCGTGCTATCATGGATTTTAACCACAACTTCCCTGGGAATCTTCTGGTACTTTCTAAACTGTTCATGAAACATACCAGGCAGTTTTCAAACATTTCTGGGAATTTACCAAGAACTTTCCAGAATTTTCCAGGCGTTTCCTGGAGCCTACGTGGAAATGACCTTGTATTTAATTTCCTTTTGTAAATGAATATTTAAGAAAGTTTCAGAGTGAATCTGAATTTGCTGACTGCTTGCAGGGAAATAATTGGTAAAACCTTTTCAACCCAAATATAAAACCTGAAGGAGGAACTCGGTTGTTACCGTTTTCTGCAGATTTCTCATTTAAGCTGCTGCAGCATCGTGAACTGGCTGGATTCTGTCACTTTGTCTCTCACAGAAGGATTACAGGACAATTTTCTGACAAAGAAGAAATCCTCAAGAGATGCAATAAAAAAGCCAGAGACAAGATTTCGCCTAATTTAATGGAGAAATGCTCTCTGAGGAAAAACAGTGTCGGATTAAATCCTGCTGTGAGAAAAGCTGACAAGTCAAGCTCAGATTTAATATTCCTGCTTCCTCCCACCGTTAAAGAGCCGTTTTACCTCTGAGGTCATTTAAACTGCATCGACTTCCAGTCTGCTCTGTGGAAAAAAAAAAACACCACAGGGGAACGAGGCAATCTTTCCTCAGCAGACAGAAAGCTCTGAATTTACCAACAAATCTTCCAAAAGTATTCACACCTCTAACTGATCACAACGAGACTCAAAGCAACGTAACTGAGAAATGACAGAAAAACAACGGGCAGAAATCATAATGGATTAGATTCAGTGTTTTAAAATCAGGAGTCGAAGATTCCCAATTAGATTTAGGTCTGGACTTTGGCTGGGACATTCTGGGATTGTGCAGCATCAAACCTGATCCCAGAAGAGACCAGAACTGGAAACATGGACTAGGCCACGTGTGTTAGTCATAAATATGAAATTAATATGTTTATTTGGCAAGTAAATATTGAGCTTCAAAGTAAGCATTTACTCAGCTAACTAAATATGTGGCTTACTAACTTTTGGTTAGCAAGCTAAATATTTAGTGTCAAACTAAATATTTGGCCTGAAGCTAAATATTTCGTCAGTGCGCCAAATATTTTGTTTTCAACTATACATTGTTAGTAACCGATTTAGCATCAAACTAAATATTAAGATCAGAGCTAAATTTAGCTGGTATGCAAATTTATTAGCCAATAAGCGGAAGTGGACTACCAAAGTAAAAGCTGTGTTTTCCGAACCTCAAGTCGCTTCTATTCGCTTCTTTATTTTCTTTTCTTTTACATTTGATCTTTAACAATGGATTAAATGCTTTAGCAACAATGCAGTTACTAATTGAACTAGCTATTTTTCTTAGTTTTAAATAAAAGCGTATAGGTTGCTAATTAAATTTTATTGTTGGAACTTGGGCTGCACAGTGCTGCAGTTGGTAGAGCTGTTGCCTTGCAGCGAGAAGGTTCTGGGTTCGATTACCAGCCCCGGTCTTGTGTTCTCCCTCTGCATGGTGGGTTTTCTCCGGGTACTCCGGTTTCCTCCCGCAGTCCAAAAACATGACTATCAGGTTAATTGGCCTCTCCAAATTGCCCCTAGGTGTGTGTGTGCATGGTTGTGTGTCTCTGTGTTGCCCTGCGACAGACTGGCGACCTGTCCACCCCTCTCGCCCGGAACGCCAGCTGGAGAGGCACCAGCAACCCTCCCGACCCCACCAAGGGACAAGGGTGCAAAGAAAATGGATGGATGTTTGAAAATGACATTTAAGAATGAACGGAGTGAAGAATGGTGAAATAGGACTTTAAAAATAAACCTCCATTGGAATAGTTTTACTAAATGACCCAAATTATTGCTGCTAATTTTTGTATTTTGTATTTTGCAAAGTTTGAGCTGAAATATTTAATATTTAACGATGAAGCTGCTCGTCTTCCTCTCTGTGGATTTGGGTCACGGCTCTGAGACCCGGTCCCGTTTTTGTAAAATATGACAAGCAGAAGCCAGACAGAATGTGTTTTATTTTGTCGCTGCTGACTCCGTCCTTCCTGCAGCAGATGAACGTCTCACATGAACCGGTTCGCGACTCGTCGTTCGTCTCACACTGAAAGAAAAAAGCTGTTCAGTTTACTTAATTTTATTGTGTACATCCGTCCCACACAATGCAAATAAGTAGAACAGACATATTTTCCCTCTTTCCCTCAAATACTTAAAGCTTGTTAAATCAACATATTTTATTTACATTAGATTACTTGAAAATATTAAGTTGAAACTACAAACATTTTATCTCTTACCATAATGTAAATATATTATGTATTATCAATAACTTTTTTTATGTCTTAGCAACACTATTATAATGAATAACACCAGCTTATTTTTCATTGCCAGTATTACTCAATGAAATTGTGTTGGGCGAACACAATTCTATCATGTTAATGGAACACATGTTACAGCTTTAAATCCTAC
The DNA here is from genome assembly GCF_051168715.1 of Poecilia mexicana. Taxonomy (NCBI): domain Eukaryota; kingdom Metazoa; phylum Chordata; class Actinopteri; order Cyprinodontiformes; family Poeciliidae; genus Poecilia; species Poecilia mexicana. Next base: position 26,909,803 of record NW_028263377.1, read on the forward strand.
TTAATTTTTTCAAGTTATCTATATACCTTTCTAATGTAAAAAATTAAATAAAAAAGAAAGATCTTTGACAAGAAAGACAAAGAGTGCAAGTGCTGCTGAAAAATTGAACTTTATTTAAATGAATATTTCTAAATCACACCATTTTGTATTTAACATTTTTTACATTTAAGACACAGAACATTTTTAAATTGAGTCTTACCTGAAATACAATTTTTATGAACAAACATGTTATTTAAGATATGAAATGATATCAAGTTTTGATATATTAATATTTAAGATATAAAATGGATAAGAAAATATAATAGTTAAGCTTTATAAAACATATTAAACATGGTATAGAATAGTATTTCAGATTTTAACAATGTTTTTGAACATGTAACATGACATTAAAGCTGCAGTATGCAAGTAAGCAAATTGTTGTTTTTTTTTACATGTTTGTCAACATTATAACAATGTCATGTCAGTGGAAGACAGCGCTGGATTTCTTCCACAGATTGTCTTGCTTTCCCTTGTAAAAGACGAGTGAAACTTTATACAACTGTTTTTAAAGAACTTAATTTTTATAAGTTACACACTGCAGGTTTAAAAGTTAATCTGGAACATATTTGTACAAGAGATATACAACATTATGTAGAAAAGTAAGTCGGATTTCAATAACACTATTTGACAGGGTGCCCATATGGCTGACATGAGATAATATGTAAAATAATTTTTTAAATAAGTTACATTTGGCAGCATACATGCTCAAAAAAGTTGAACATGTATGACGCTGATAATTTTCTAAATCATTTTATCTTTTATAGATATGTTAAAGGTCAACCTTTAAGCTGCTGTATGTTCCACTGAGAAAAAAGTTTTTTTTTGTTTAAACTATCACTATATTATTACATTACAAACAATAAAACATCAGACAGAAAATTGGTGAAAAAAACTGAGCCTCGTCTTATACAGACACAACGTACTGATAGTCCTAACTAATATGTAAAAAGAAAGTTATAAAAGTTACGTACTGCAGCATTAATTTCATATTAATACATGTTCAAACACAGTTTGTAGAAATCTGGCTAACACTTTATTTGACGGGGGTGCACAAGACTGACATGACACTGTCATGAACATAAAAGAGTCTTTATAAATGTCTATGAATGTTGTTATGAAGTGTCATTTGGTAAACAATGACACTTTTAATGCAAAGTTGCTCCAAAAGTTGCATTAAAAGTGCCAAATTTGCATTAAAGTGTCATTATTTACCAAATGACACTTCATAGCAGTCATAGACATTAGTAAAGACTCCTTCCTGTTCATGACAGATGCTGTGCCAGGTTTATGATAGGTTTCTATCAACTTTATGGAACATGTACATGCTGCCAAATGTAACTTTTGTGACAATTCTTTTGTACATATTTGTTAAAATTATGTCAAGTCTGTATAACACAGCTTATTTTTATATCATCAGTCTCATGTTTTACTGTTTACTATGCAATATCATAGTGACAGTTTAAACAAATATGTGAAAAACCTATTGCTTATAAATATCACATACTGCAACTTAATAGTTGACCTTGAACATATTTCTGCAGTTAGTTATTAAAAAATAATAAATTTGTGTCCTGCAATGAGGAATACAACAACAGAAAACACGAAAAGTGAACATTAGTTCACTTTTCGTGAACTAATGGACTAAAATGTCCATTTACTCACTCATAGAGGCAGTTTTTAAGGAATAATGTCTTGTTGGACAGTTAACCTCCATCCAGTTCCATTGTTATCTTCTGTAACACCTCAAAAGTGTAGCGAAGGCCAGCAGGGTAGGCGAGGTTCAGCCCATATATCAGTCCAACAAGTATTACAACAGCTGTTGGCACACTATTCAAATTGGACACCACCCTGATGCCTTCATGGACGATCCTGATGTCTTCATGTGATGAAGTCTTTCAGATGAAAAACGCCGGTGGTGGTGGTTCCAATAGCCTCTTCAATGGTAGCTTCATCCACACCCTATGTGAAGTGATGACAAGTTAATCTCTCTTTCTCTAGACCTAGATGCATCTATATATATAGATAGATAGACATTTCTCTATAAGAGCTATCTCTAAAAAATTGGACAGATCAATTTAAATTTCGATGAATATAGATATATCTCAAGTATATCTAAACGTAGAGATAGATATAGATGAATGTATCTATCCATGTAGAAAGAGATATACATATCTAGAGAAATCTAAATCTAGATAGAAATAATTATGTATGTACAGATCTAAATCTTTCTTTATATTTAGAGATATTTATCTATCTCTAGTTGCGTAAATACACATATACATACATACCACATACTCCTGGATGAGCTTGGCTGGATCTTCTCCCATATACATGCAGACTTCCTTAATGACACTCCCATGCAGCATCAACATCTTCACACTGAAGGAAATTAATGGAATTAGAATCTTTTTTCAAGCCTTATGCTTGAAGTTTAACAATTTACTTTACACAACTATTTTTAAAGTGAAGACATACAGTAGAGGTTGAAGTGAAAACAAGCAGGTGTAAAAGTTCAAGGTGAGAACATTTAACACAAGGAAAATGTAATTTTCTGCATTAAAAAAGTTTATCCAAAAAGATTGATAGTTGTGTTGTGGCTACATCACTTACCTCCTCCATTTGTGCAACAACTTGTCCTAGCATTTGTCCAAGCTGTCCTCCTCTTCTTTTGAACATCTTCATCAGGTTGTCAAAATGGAGATCCAGCTGAGACAAGAACTTTGACTGAAGTGGTATGGTGGTAATTCTCTTAAACTCAAGAGTTTATCTGAAAAAAAGAGCACAAAGTAATGAGCTTCAAATGTTCAACACTTGTAAGAGCCCAACAATCACTGCTGCAGAAGTGAACAGTCAGGTAAATGTGCCTAGACATCTTAGATTAACATTACATTAAAAAAAAACACAAAAAAAACTTGTATAACATTGTTTAAACAAACATACGTCACCATCAACACTTCTTAGTAGATATTTACAGAGGGCACTTTACACAAAACTTGAGCATCTGGAAGACATTTGGATTCAAATAAGATTCTGAATTTATACTCCATACTGTGCTCCAGCCCAGCGCGCTGGAGCATTGAGCCCTGCCCTCCACATAGCGCCGCTGCCGCGGTAGAACCATTACATCAGCAAAACGAAACATGGAGATGGAGAGAAGTATTAACGTAGCGCAGTGCACCACGGATAAGGAAAAATAAGGCAGAAAACAGTCGAAGTACTCAAAATCCCTCTTATTCGTATTTTTGTCGCTCAGTAAGCGACGCTAAATGCAGACCCGTTACCATAACGACAGACAATGGTTCTGTTAGTGTGCTTGGGAGAAAGTAACGAGGCAGTTTTGATAGCTCGATAAGCTAGTGAAAAGCCACTAGCTTGCAAAGTGTTCGTGTTGCTTTTTTCCTCATTGCTACTGAGTCAGTTACTTACAAATTTGATCAGTAACAACTGTTTTTTGTGAACTACTTTGATAAACGATGATGTACTGATCTGTACTAGAGCTAAGCCCCGGTGCTAATAACGGTAGCTAGCAAAGTGAAAACCAAAGAACATGCAGACGGTTTACAAATGACTTCTCATACAGAATGATATTTTTTGTGGAAACATTCCCAACTACAAAAAATAATATTTAGATCACTTACCTAATCGGTCCACCTCCAAAGACTTGTCTTGTGGTCTTGTGGCTGAATAGTCAGAAGAAACTGCGCGGCAATCGCGATATCTTTAAAATTATCTTGTTTGACTTCTTATTGGTTAAGATTCAAAAGCCCGCTCTTATTATTGTCCAATCATATTTAATCCTTGTCTTTGTTATATTGCATCATTTCCGGTAATGATGAAACATGATTACAATGGTTTTAGTAATCTAATTTAATCACGTTAAATCAACATATGAAAAATGTGTAGTTTCATTATTGTTGGTTATTAAGTAAATTGTTCTTTATTCAATTGTGTAAATACAAGAAAGATGACTGAATTGTGTAGTATTAACTTATTTTGTTTGTGCAAATTCAAAAACCCCTCAATTCTCATTTTTTCAGTGCAGGATCAAAGTTTCTCCTCTGGGTTTTTCTCTGCATCACGTTCAAACACTCGGACGTGATTAGCAGCGCTGCGGTTCTCCGCATTCCTGATCAAAGAAGCGGCTGAACTCACGGATGAATGCAACAAACAAGTTTATTTGGTTACAAACAGAGACGAGGCGCAGACCTCCAGAACATTTCAGGAGGCTGGAAATCTGACAGAGCTTCATGTAAATACTCCTGTTACAGATTCAGAGATGAACTTTCTTTCTCTGTGCAGTTTATTATGCAGAGCATCACTTTTTATGATTCTTCCCTCATCTTGCTGCTTTTGATTCAGTCTCAGGTTATACCAAGCAAAGAAAGCTTTTACTTTGTATATATTATACACAACTGCAGCCCAGCATGTGATAATTTCACCTTATAAAGTATTTTTTTAATTCAGGTTGTTTTGAACAAGTACTTGTGTTTTTGTGTCCTCTGGCTGCATTAATTAGTAAACTGTAAAAAGGGAAACATGTGCATGTTGTTTAGTAAGAATACAGGGATAAAAGCCATGTTGACAGCTTTTAAAGCTCGTGGCCAATTAGGTTTCTCATCTGTTCTGGTTTAATTTCTGCTTTTGTTAATAATAAATGAGACAGAACAGGCTTCTGGAAAAACAAGATAAAATTGTGCTTTGTAATCACTCCCAAGGCATCGCATGCTGTCTGAAAGCCTGGAGAAGTTTCAACTTTCAGGGCCCAAACAAAGGCGCTAGCTAACAGAGCTAACAAACCAAACAGCTGAGATACGTAAAATGTTTTGGTTTCTGAAACAGATTCATACGTTTATTTGACTAATAATCTCAAAGAAAAGCTAAACTATATTTTATTCTTTCCTAAGTAGCTTTTGTAGTAAAATGACATAAATTGATGCCGTTAAGACGAGATCTCTAAGGTAAAATTTCAATTTAAATCCAGCAGGAAGGTTTTACACTGCAAAACCTCAAAATCTTATCAAGTGAGTTTGGTCGAGTTTCTTGAGATTGGATAAAATTAACTTACAAGTAACTTTTCAGCAAGATGCAGAAGTTTGTTTTGATTAAATGATTCATTAATGCTGATGAAAAATGCCGGTTCCACTGTTAGATAAATTCACTTATAACAAGTTATTTTTCCTATCCTATAGTAAAATAATCTGCCAGTGAAACTTGACTTTTCCCCTAAATTTTAAGAAATAATTGACTCAAAACAAGCTCCTATATCTGCTGAAAAGTTACTTGGGAGTTAATTTTGTCTTGTTTCAGGTGTTCTAAGATATTTGCATGAGAAACTAAATAAAAATACTTGGTAATATTTTGTGTTTTTGCAGTGTAGCCATTAAATGATGCTTCACTTCCTGTTTTGACAGTTGATGGTCAAACCGTCCAGAAACTTCCACAATAACAAACAATTAAAGGCTTTCTTCCTTAAAAATGCGTGAAAAGTGAGTGAGATGATTTTTTTTAAAAACACAGTCAGCATTCTAACAAAATGACACTTTGGAAAAATTGGGTGTATAACAGCAGAGTTCAGTAGTAACTATATATATTTACTCAAATTGAAAAATTTACTTTTGGGAGTATTTTCACTACGTTGTACTTTTTACTGTTTCTTGAGTAGAAACATGTGAAGTGGTGTTACTTGCGTACAGTTTTTGGGTTCTCTGTCCAGGTCTGCCTGGCGGCCATTTTGATAGATTTTCTCCAGTTTTCAAAGTGTGAAGATGACAAAGTTTTTCTGCAGGAGCTGCTCAGAGTTTGATGCCTTGGGAGTGAGGATGGGTGGTTGACCTGCTGAAGCTGGAAGGAAGGAGAAGTCAGAGCGTTTAAGTTGAGGTGGAGGTTGATGTGGTGGTTTTCTTCCTTATCACCCTCCGTCCACCCTGCCGCTGGACTGGACCCGGAGCCGGAACCGGAACCACACCCGGAGCTGGAGCCGGACCTGGAGCCGGACCCGCTCCGGGGTTACCGGCTCGACTGGCCTTCACTTCGTCGATGAAGCTTTCTATGGCGGTGAACTTCTCCGTCAGGTCGCCGAGGCGCTCCTTCAGGGCGTTGAACTCCTTGTACAGGTCGTCTAAGGCTTCGGACAGCGGGTTGATCCTGAGGCAGGAAAGACACTTTTACTCCAGTCAGGTTTATTTATGCAGCGCACATCAGCAGCGAGGCAGTCCAAAGTGATTTACCTCAGAAAAACATAGAAAACTAGCAATAAACATTATATTTTCTCAAATGCCAGCATCAAAACCGTCAAGCAGCTGCACAAAAAGGATTTTAGAAAACGAGGTTTTGGAGTGATTTTACTTGAACAGAATCATTTAATAGCCGCATTTCCACTGACTCAGAGGAGCTGAAAACAGAGGTACACCACACTTTTCAGATTTTTATGAGTAAAAACTGTTGGTAATCTTGAACGTTTCTTCCCACTTCAAAATGTTTTTTTTTATATATATAAAATCATAATAAAACACGTTTGAGGTTTTTAGGTGTATTAAAGGACTTCTTGCTTTAAAATTATAAAATCAAACTCAATTACAATTACAGTGAGCACGTAGTTTGTGCTCATTGTAATTTTTTGTTTTTGTAGATTTTTCCCTTTGTCACGATTTATTATGGAGTTTTGTGTAATTTAGGGAATATTCACCGTTATTTAAACTCGTTGCTGAAGATGTTTATTTCGTTTTGTGCAGCATGCTTTAGGAACAGACGGCTCACAGATTACTGGTTCGTTCTGCGGATGTGTGCGGTTTGATCATTTATTTTCCCAATGTCTTGGACCGCACATGTTAGGCTGCCTAGTCACGGTAAATCGCAGTTACGTGCGAGTGTTTATGGACTCTGTGAATGTTTTCCTGTGTCTCTCTCTCATGCTGTAGCAACAATCAAACCACCAAATGAAATGTTCTTACAAGTACATTTTGGTTTAGACCAGCTTTCAAAATTGTTGGTGTGGAGGAAGAAAATAAAGAAACTCTCATAACGTTGAAATGAGTTCTCCGGTGTTTAAAAGTTTTATTTTTGGACCAAACTGACGTCTCCGAAGCAGCAGGACTCCCCGTGGAAAACTCCTGCTTGCTTCTGTTTTGACGTTTAAGTCACAGTTTGGTTTGCTGCTCTTTATGACGACATCGGCTGCAGGAAAAAATTTAAAACTTCACTTTCAACCACAAGAGAAACCAAATTCCTGTGGCGTCTCTCAGCGACTTTGCTGGTTTATTTGAGTGTGCGCTTTCAAAATACAGACAAAAAGAAAAACTCAACATAAGGCCAACATTTTCTCACTTAAATTTGAAATATGTTTCTCCAGTTTAAACCTAAGAGTTTAATTTAAGGACCACTGGACTCCGTCTCTGTTCAGCTCATCATTTGGGTTTTTGTCCTGATAAAAACAAAGGAGAACTACAAACGACAACAATGATTACAAACTGAACAAAAATAATGAAAGAGAAAGAAGACGTTAATGTCATGATTTGTTCCTCGTCTAATAATTACCTTAATTGTGTTTCTTCCAGTAATCTCCCTCCCAAGCATAAATACTCCTCATTTGAGTCAGACATTGTCAGATCTTCTGGTTTTCTCTGTTATTTTTTACTTTATTGAACTTTTTATTCATCCTTGTTGGTTTTATTTAAGTTTTTATGTCCAAAGTCTACATATAAGGGCAGAAATCTGGGTAAATCCTCGATATCAGGCCAATATTTTCATAGATAAGATCAAAATATGTTTCCCAGTTTAATCCTAAGTGCTTCAGTAGAAAGATGTTTTACTTCTTCAGTTGTGAACAAGGGTGGAAGTATTTCTGTGGCGCAGTTAGTAGCACTGTTGCCTTGCAGCAAGAAGGTTCTGGGTTCGATTCCCAGCCCTGGTCTTTCTGCATGTTCTCCCTGTGCATTGTGGGTTTTCTCCATACTCCAGCTTCCTCCCACAGTCCAAAAACATGACTGTCAGGTTAATTGGTCTCTCTAAATTCTCCATAGGTGTGCATGGTTGTGTGTCTCTGTGTTGCCCTGCAACAGACTGGTGACCTGTCCAGGTGACCCCGCCTTTCGTCTGGAGCGTTTGCTGGAGAGGCACCTCCTGACCCACTAAGGGACAAGAGTGTTAGAAAATGGATGGATGGCAGTCGGACCACAGGGAGGAAACAGAGCAGCTCAAATAAATATGTAAAAACCATTTTTATTTATTTTTATTGTCAAGGTTGCATAGTGCAGGTTTAGCGCTACCTGTGCCCGGCCTCCTACCTGCTGTAGTCGGGCAGCAGAGACTGATGGTCGTTCTGCAGGAGACCCTTCATCTGGGTCAGGATGTCGAACCGCCAGTCATCCAGAACCTGGGTCAGGTTGGCCACGCCGCGCATGCTGACCCGCTCCGCTGAGACAGGACATACAAACAAATGTAAACTTACACTAAGAAAATTATTTAAAACTGTACCAGCTCTTTTTTTAATCAAATTAATTTTGTTTTGAAAATAATTTGTAAAAGTGTTTTTTTCTGTTTAAAATGTGTTATTTTGTATTTATGCAATTTATTTGTATTGTTTCAAATTTAGTCTTTAAAATACCAGAATTTGCACCTAACCTTATATTTTAATTTTTAATTATTTTTTATATTTTAAAAATATTATTCAGATGTTATGAGTTTTCTTTTTATCAAATACTTTTTACTTATATATCAAAGATAATGTAAAATAAATGTACACAGCAAAAACACAAAATTTTACAAAGTATTTTTGTCTTGTTTCCAGAGCAGATACAAAAAAATATATTATTAAGCTCCTATTTCCTGCTAAAAGTTACTTTTAAATTACTTTTGTCTTATTTCAAGTGTAATGAGATATTTTCAGTAAACTAGACAAAAATACTTGGTAAGATTTTGTGTTTATTGGAACATCAAGGTTTGTTTTGGTGGAATCAGACAGGAATCTGAAGCCGCTCACCTCCGTCTCTGTAGTTCCATTCATTGTTGGTTTTGGTCGTTGGGCGTCGCCTCTGGGCCGCCACCAGAACCGTCATGGCGGCCAGAACCAGCAGCAGCGCGCTCAGTTTGAAGGTCATTATGAGGTCAACGCCTGGAGAGAGAGACGAGATTCCATCCTGTTTCTGACGGCGTCACCACCGGCTGGTAAAACTCACCTGAAGCGACTCTGAGCTTAACATCCACACTTTTTAAACAGCGCTGAGGTCAAAGGTTAATTCAGAAGCATTAGCCTGCTGTTTCCAGTCTAAAACCAGTTTGTACTGGGTTGATTGTTGTCCCACAGCATGATGCTGTCACTGCCATGGCTAACAACTGGTGCTGTGCTTTTAGCTTTTACAGAATTGCAGGTGGATGTTTGTGACAGATGACTATAAAACATTTCTCCAGAAGACATTTGGTTTATTTAAAGGTGTTAAGCTTTGACACATTTCACTTCTGGATGAACCTGATTGTTCTGGTTCCAGGAAGAAACATTTTAATGGAGGCAGAGCAGCAGTTTAATCTGACTAAATCCAAACCTTTGATGTTTCTACATGCTTCATCATCATCATCATCATCATCATCATCATCATCATCATCATCATCATCAGCTGCATGCATCAGTTTGTTTTCTGCTTTGTTTTCTTGAATAAATTTTAAAAGCTGAGTTTTGTACCAAACTGCTTCAACCAGGTGTCTGCAGGGATTTTCTCTGCTTGAAAGAGTCTGTGTGGCTACAAATCCAAAGAAAAGAAATTTAATTCCTTGTTCTATACACTTCAGAGGCTTTCAGAGGTTAGAAAGAGGCAAAAGCCCCAGGGCTGGAAAACTCTCAGCCTCTGGAGTCGGAGAGCTGATGCACAAACCTGAACTGATTGGAAATTTCAGAAAGGAGCTGCAGAGGCATGTTGGGGGGAAAACTGTACCTTCATGTCAGGATTTATTCAAGATGTGCCAACAATAATACACAGAAGCAGCAGCAGACTAAATAAAGCTCATGTGTTGGAGAAGAGAAGCTACAAATGACTGAAGTTACACACATTTCTGAGCATTATAACATGAAAATATTCCTTGGATCTCTAAAGGTAGAATGAGTATAAGACAGATATATATAGGAAATATCCCAAAAAAATGTTAAAAAAAAATCTTCTAAAAGGAAATTCCTTGTTTTTTGTCTGAAAGTGTATTGTTCCCCATGTTGTAGCAGGACAAACACGGTGGGTCAGGTTGCCATGCAGTGTCAGCAACAGATTTGTCTTTAGAAACGGGAAAATAAATTTTTCTACTGTTGTGCAGCTGAATTTATTAATGTAATATCACTACAGGTTTAAATATGTCTCAGATCAGCCAGGCATTGTCAGATCTTCTGCTGTGTGTAAAGATCCAGTCTTTTGTTCCTCTGTGCTGCTAATGTTATAAAATCCCTGTTCACTATGATCACACCACCAGGCCAAAGGTCAAGAAGAAAAATGACCAAAAAACACAGTATGAATGCTTCTTCTATTGACAGATTATTTCACTTAGAACATTTTCCCCATGTTACTAATGAAACTTGTGCTAAGTCAGTTTTGTCTTATTTCAAGTGTACTAAGATATTTGAATTTGAAACTAGAGCAAAAATACTTGGTAAGTTTTTGTGTTTTCTTCGCATGTGGTCTGTCACTTTAAATCCCAATAAAATACATCAAAAGTTTTTGGTTGGAACAAGAACAAGTGTGGAACAAATTCAGTTCATTAACAAATCCTCAGATATTCAGATTATCTGTAAATAAGCAGCATAAGGAACAAAGAAGAATTATGCAAATTATTTGAGGTTAAATTTCTTGCAAAATCTTCGTCTCAACCAAACAATTCTTTAATATACAATAAAGAATAACTACCCTGGTTCACTTTAAGGTCAAAATAAAGCAATAAATGGTAGATCAGTTCCCCTTTAATGGTTTTTCTGAGTCAAACGTCTGTAAAATATTAAAATTATTGATCAGTACCTTTTGTTCTGCAGCTCCTCTACACTGAGGCTTCCCGTTCGCTCTAACTGAACTCAGTGATCAGCAAGCAGAAAGAGCTGGAAAAAGACAGGCAGAAAAAATACACACATCCCTGCAGCTTGCAGACATGCATGCATATGCAATACACACACACACACACACACACACACACACACACACACACACACACACACCCCCCCCCACACACACACACACACACACACACACACACACACACACACACACACACACACACACACAGAGAGAGAGAGAGAAATGTAAACTCTCACTTTCAAGCACATTCACACGGCATGTACCCGTTCCCCCATCATTATGGAGGCCCGGTGGTCAGCAGTGTGGTTTGGGTCGGAGGCAAACCTCCAGCACCTTGGTTTGTTTTTTATTTGTGTCTGTGTGTGTGTGTGCGCGCGTGCGTGCATGCGTGTGTGTGTGTTCTTTACTTTCAACCTCTGGATGAAGTCAAGTACATGATTAACTTATGAGATCATTTTTATGAAGCTCACCAGTCTGTTCTTGTGCTGTTGTTTGAGAAAAATATGATGAAGACAGAAAGATTGAAACAGGCAGAATCTCTTTGATTAAGCAGAGAGAAATGGAAATAAAAGGCCTCACCAGAGGCAGCTGGGTTAGGAAAACATTTTGCTTCATTTTGAACATGAATCAGCTGCTGCTGAAGCTGGAGGACCAGGCATTTCCTCCAACACTGCAAAACACAAAATCTTACCAAGTATTTTTTTTACCTAGTTTCTATTTCAAATATCTTAGTACACTTTAAATAAGACAGAACTAACTTTTAAGTAACTTTTCAGCAAGATATAGGAGCTTGTTTTAAGTCAGTTATTTTTTAATATTGATGAAAAAGTATTAGTTCCATTGGCAGATAATTTCATTTATAACTAGACATTTTCCCTATGTTATAAGTGCAACAATCTGCCGATGAATCCAGTAGTTTTTCATTAATATTAAGGAATTATTTATTCAAACAAGCTACTATATCTTACTGAAAAGTTATTTGTAAGCTAGTTTTGTCTTATTTCAAATGTAGTAAAATATTTGTACTGGTAGCTAGACCAATCTTGGTAAGATTTTGTGTTTTTGCAGTGAACACAAGCTGAGAAACTCAGAAAATTACAAAAACTGGCAACAACAGTCTGACGGCAGAAAACTGAGCAGGATATAAACAGAAATATTAAAGAAAGAAGGTATTGTATCTTTGTTATTCTTTGATAGAATGTTATATTTTATTATTTTAGTAAGAGAAAAAATTTATCTATTCTCTTTGGTATCTTAGACATCCAATAGTGACAGTTGCTGTTATAGAATAGAATAGAATAGAATAGAATAGAATAGAATAGAATAGAATAGAAGTACTTTATTCATCCCAACACGGAAATTACTGTGCAGTTGCAGCATACACATACACACAGATCGAATTACAATATGTTATAAGCGATTTATTTTCTTGTTTTGTAGTTTGTATCTGAATAAATCTTTCCCACACACACTTCCCATGTATATCTCTAACTCTGAATAAATCCCTTCAGTTTTTGAATTGATAAAATGTGAAAACATATTTTGCTAATACCTTGTTTGCTTAGAGTAATTAGCAATTAGCAACTTAATTTACATTAATATTCACTTCATCTCTGATTTGTATTTGCTTAAATAAAAAATAAATGTGCTCAAATTAATTGTCTTATTCACATTCCACGTTATGTAACTGACACTTAATAGAAATGAAAATTGTATGAATAAAAACAGGTTTATTGACAGTTGAGTTTGTCTGTAACTTGTTAAATATACAAGTGAAAAAAATGTGTAAATAATTATTTAAAACTTAAACTTCTGTATTAAAATATATTTTATTATTTCAGTAAATAATTATTTCACCTTTCCATTGCTACAACCCAACCCGAAAAAACTCTTACCCCGTCGCTATGGCCGTTGAAAAAGAACGTAGCATCTGATTGGTTAACCTGCACAACAACTTAACTGTAAACCAATCACTTCCTCTGTAGCAGTGTTGGTGCCGCCTAGTAAAATTTATGGATAAAATTTAGAAATTAAATAAATTCACAATATGCTGCAGCACTGGACTAAGAATGAGTAAAGTAACACGCAGTTTAATATATTTTAAAAACCAAACAAAACAAATCATTTTACTTTATTCGTTGCCGAAGACGCCTGCCAACTTTCCTCCTTCCGGTCTACGTCGTTGCTAGGTAACAGCTCCTATGCATTCCTTCTCGTCTCCGTTATAGGAGCTAGCATAAATGCTATCATAAACAGCTACAGTTTACGGAGAAAATCGATCAGTTTGTGTTTCTAAAAAGCTGCTTTCTGGGAGCCATGACAGCGATTAAAGATGGGGAGTACACGGCGACCATCTACACACTGGTGAGAAGCTCGATGTTTGGAGAGAAGTTAGTTTCTCAGGTCAACTGCTACATGAGCAGTGATAAAGCCAGGCCAAACTCCGTTTAGATTTGTACTAAATTTAATGTACGTCCATAACTGAAAAGGGAAACACATCTTAGTTACGCTTTTTTCGATCTTAACTATCATGTCTGTAATTCGGCATACAAATTTTAAATAAATATGTTCCACTGTATGTTCAAATACAACAAGATGTTTTGCTTTCATTAATTTAATAGTTTGTTAAAGTGTGTTGATAGATATTACATCTCTGCTTATTTTATCTGTTTTAGATTAAAGACGGACAATATGTAGAGGCAATTCACATTCTAAACGGCCAACTTCAGAAACACACCAAGGTAAGTGGCTGAGTAATCCAAAGAAGCTGCCAACATAATATCCAGGGATGCAAAAGCAAACTGAGCCACTATGCTGTCAATTTAAAGTCTATAACAAACAGAACTCTGACAACGTCAGATGCATGGGACTGTTGATTTATTCAGTTTGTTTATGTTATCATGTGATTGTCCCTATCAAATAAACCTAATAAAATTTTATAAATTGCATTTAAAATTAAAAACTCTTGTCTGTAAATCTGTTATATCCAGGACACCTTAAGTGGCAATTTTAGCTTCACATGGTTCAAATTCTGTAAAATAAATAAATAAATAAATAAATAAATAAAATCTACTATTAAGGACCTTTTGCTATCTAATTATTAATTAGTTAATCCAAAAATAACCAATAGATCATCCCTACATATCATTTGATCAAGCTTTTTCTAACATTCCACACTACAAAATAAGTAATAAAACTATGAATTATGTGGGCTGATGTCGGGTTATTATCTGTATTGGCCAATGCTCAAAACTGCAATATTGGTATCGTATCAGAAGTGAAAAAGTTTCACCCCTTGAGAGGTTGTTGGATCCGAAGGTGATGGCTAAATAAAGTAAAAGACGCCTCAAAATTAGTTTTAGTTTTCACTCAACAGCAGACCTGAAGGCCGATCAGACTGGAGTTTGGCAGGTTGTGCATTTAACGCATCTCTGGATCAGAACCGGGTCACACTCTAGGAATATTATTTAGAGGATAAAACACTTTGTTCCTAACATTTTTACTGTGATGTAAGAAATTCTGATTTGGATCAAATATAACCCAGCTGTTTGTTCCTGTCAGCCAGTCAGTGCCAATAACTAAAACTTAATCCAGGGTTTGAGGATTATTTAACCTACATTCTGTTGTTTTTATGTTGGAGTAACTCCGTGTGTTTGTGTGTCTCAGTCCAGAGCGGCGCTGTCCCTGCTGGGGTTCTGCTACTACCACATCCAGGACTTCAGCAGCGCCGCGGAGTGCTACGAGCAGCTCACCCAGCTGCACCCGGAGGTGGAGGAGTACAAGCTGTACTATGCCCAGTCGCTGTACAAAGCCGGGGCTTACTCTGAGGCCACCAAGGCCTCGTTTGTCCTGGACAACCCCAGCAGCCACACCAAGGTGCCGCATGTTTGATCCGATCCTCATGTTTAATCGAGGCAAAGCTCTGAGCTGCCGGCGCAGACTTTAGACCGAAACAGAATATGTTTAAGAACGGTAATAAAGGGAGAGATAAGAAGAGCATCCAGACTATTGTGTTCAAGTTTTCCTGCCAAAATATAGAAAGTGTCTTTATGTCTGTCTTTTTCAAAGAAGTTCCATGAATGATCAGAGGTTATAAAATAACAGATTAAAAACAATCAATATCTTTGTTATCAAGCTTATATGTCTATTTATTCAGTAATTTAACAACAAAATTGTACAAATACAAAATTTTCTTCAGTAATTTTGGTCTAATTTCTTAGTCAATTTGAAATAAAGCAAAACTATCTCACGAGTAACATTACAGCCAGAAACAGGAGCTTGTGTTTAGTCAACAATTCCTTAATATTGATGAAAAAGTACAGTGAAAAAGATGTATTTTTGTAATATTTATTCTGTTTCATGAGTAAAGTATGGAAAATTAAGACTGCCAAATTACAATAAATACATAAGTTATGAAATATTGATTTAAATGTGTCAATTTTTTAAAGCAGGAAATAAACACAGAAATAATTAAATATGTTGCAGTTTCATAAAAAATAGACATAAATATTTAATGATTTAATAAATTATTTCATGTTCCTGTGCTGAAGCACATCAGGAATTAATTTAAAGTGTCTAAACTTCACCCATCAAACTCAGTAGGCTGAATTATAAATCTGGAATAAGTTGCTGATTTGGTGTTTGAAGCAGCCAATCAGACGCCAAGCTCCCCATAAAAACAGCTCTAATAAATTGAAATATTTTTTAATTTGTACTTTATTTCATCTGTTTTTTCATTATATTTGTTTCCGTTGTTGATTCCTGCTGTTTCTCTCCCAGATGGTGAAGCTCCAGGCATGTATCAAATTTTGTGAGGAGGATTATTCTGCTGCCAAGGTGAAGCTCGTTCCCATTGCATTGTATTTTATGATTGTGTACAGCACTTTGGTCCTGTCGGTGTACAAAGTGCTTTATAAATAAAGTTGGTTTGGTACCAGCAGCCATATTGTTGAGTGACTCTCTCTCCGTCTCTTTGTGCTGACAGCTGCTGCTGGAGCAGCTGCCACAGGACGACCCAGACTACGTCTACAACATGGGCTGCTTGCTCTACCAGGAAGGCAAGTACGAGGAGGCCTGCAAGAAGTTCATGACAGCCATGCAGATGTTGGGATACGTCCCAGGTGATCAGCCAAACACACGCAGGAGGCAGGAAACCTGTTTATCTCTGTGGTTTTATTGTCACTCTTGTCATTCACAGGATCTGATTGGTCTCCAAAACACTTTGTTAGGTGAATACAGCAGGCGAATGCGACCCAAATCCGACTTTTTCAGCCACAAAAAAAATCCAATCTGTTCTTCCTAAAAATGTGGAACTAAATCAAATCTGATCGTTTTCAAAGCGTCTTCATTCGGAACGATCATGTTCTTTACCCTGATGCGTCATATTTCTGCATCAGAGGAATCCAGATGGTAAATCTGCACATAAACAATGGATGAAAATGACAGATATGAACTAATGAAAGCAGTCAGTGAACGCACCACATCCCCACCACTCTGAGCTCTGACTCCACATCCAATCAGATGGTGTTGCTCCACTGAAGGCTGATGCCATTAGCTGGGCTTTGTTTTTATAACTTTATTTGTTATGATTTTGTGACGTTACAGTCGGCTTCTGATG
This sequence comes from Poecilia mexicana, assembly GCF_051168715.1. Taxonomy (NCBI): domain Eukaryota; kingdom Metazoa; phylum Chordata; class Actinopteri; order Cyprinodontiformes; family Poeciliidae; genus Poecilia; species Poecilia mexicana. The sequence continues at coordinate 26,926,498 of NW_028263377.1, forward strand.
CTGAATTAACTTTAGATTGATCCATAGAGGGTGGCGGCCATTTTTACTGCTGTAAACAGAGCCCTGCTGAGTGATGTCAGCGTTCTTCTGCATATCTGGGTCACTTTGGGGCGTTAAACCGTTCACCCAGAAATCTGAGTGTATTCACATTTAATTAGTAGTTTGAACGACCACACAAAAAATGGACCTCTGTCCAAAGAAGTCCGTTCATAATGACCATAAATGTCCTGTTTTTCTTTGTTCATGTGTTTTTTGTGCCAGCGTTGTCCTACAACATCGCCCTGACCTACTACAGCATGAAGAACTATCCGCAGGCCGTCAAATACATCACAGAGGTCATAGACCGAGGAATGAGTGAACATCCAGGTGGAATTACTTTCTGCTTTTCTCTGTGAACCTCTTCAGCTCGTTGACTCGTTTGTGTTTTGTTTGTGGCAGAGCTGGACGTCGGGGTGAAAACGGAAGGCTTCGACGTTCACAGCGTGGGAAACACTCTGGTCCTGCATCAGTCGGCTCTGATCGAAGCCTTCAACCTCAAAGCAGCCATTGAATATCAGATGAAGAACGGTGAGAAGAACCTCTGGTTCATAAAGACCAGGAAGAACTGAACAGTTTTAAAGAGCTTTTAACGCAACGCAGAGAAAGACCTGAATGACCTGAGCAATTTTTAAACATTAAATGATTGATAATTTGATCAGTTACAAAATACTTGAGTCGACTTTTTACCAAATACTTTTTTACTCTGTCTTGATTAATTTCTTGAATGACTACTTGTCACTCTTACTTGAGTAAAGTTTTTGGGTTCTTTGCCTGTTGGTTCCTGCAGGGCAAGCAGCTCAGGAGGCGCTGACTGACATGCCGCCGAGATCAGAGGAGGTAACCTTCATCGCCCTTCATCGCCGTCTCCTCCTCAGGTCACCGGGTTCAGGTTTAATCTGAAGCTGCTTGGACTTGTTCCTCAGCAGCTCGGCATCAGAACATGGCAGGAATGATCATTTTATCTTCATACCGGGCTGTTATTGAGATAAATGTACTCTCCTTCACGTCACCAGATGCTAATGCTGAGAAATGACTAGCCAATGCCGCCCCCTGGTGGTAGCGTTGGATAGTGACAGGAAAAATGTCGATTCAAATTCAACTCAAAAATAATTTATTGATCCCAAAGGGAAATTAAATAAATTACATAATAATAATCACAGCAAAATGAGAGATATCTAATCTAAACTGTTACTCAGAATTTATTCTGCTAATCAACACATGATGAAATATATTAAAACAATAGATGTCAATGGTAAATTCTGCAAAGAACATTCAGAAACCATCATTTTATTCTGGAATTGTCTGAGATAACTTTATAATTTGTAATGTTGATAGCAAATCTTCACTAAGATATAAACATTTTATTTTAGTTTTCATGGAAAGAATACAAATTAAAAATGAAGGTAATTAATGAAATTATTATATTTAGAACATTTTATGTCCACAAATGTACATTTTCATCATTTTCAGCCTTTTTTTTTTACAGTTTTGGTTAATAAAATTTAACTGTATTTATCCAAGATTTCCAATAATGCAAATAAAAAAAGCTGCAAACACAAATGATTGTCATTAAAAGTTTTTAATTTATCATAATGCATCCATTGGAATATTTTATTTCACATTCTGTGTTCTTTGTTTTCTATTTGTAAACAAATATGTTTTCTCAATAGAAAACATTTCATAAAACAAAATATGATTTTGGTGTCTACATCTGGTGTAGAAGTAGTGCGCGTCTTCCCCTGTTTGTTGTCTGATTTCTGTGAATTAAAGTAACTAAATCTTTAAGCATAAAGAAAATGAAAGTGATTTGTGACACAAATCACTTTGTGACACAGCTCCTGTTGTTCTGCAGGAGCTGGACCCAGTGACGCTGCACAACCAGGCCCTGGTGAACATGGAGCAGAAGCCTTCAGAAGGATTTGAGAAGATGGCGTTTCTGCTGCAGCAGCCGTCCTTCCCCCGGGTCACGTTCGGAAACCTGCTGCTGCTCTACTGCAAACACGAGGTACAGAAACAACCAGGAACAAAACGTCGACCTTCCTACCGTCAGCTCTGTCAGCCTGAAAGAGGCACATGAATTTATTTCAGCTGCATTGAAAAAGTGAAACATGCTCGACCAATAATTCACTTAATTATCATTAAATTATTGGTCAGCATGTAGTTTTTACTCACTGACTCTGAGAGGAACTATGACTAAAGTAAATATGGAAGACAAATATTTGATATATTTTAAATATATCTGAGTGAATCTGTTCATATCTGAGTGAATCTGTTCATAGCTGAGTGAATCTGTTCATATCTGAGTGAATCTGTTCATAGCTGAGTGAATCTGTTCATATCTGAGTGAATCTGTTCATAGCTGAGTGAATCTGTTCATAGCTGAATGAATCTATTCATATCTGAGTGAATCTGTTCATATCTGAGTGAATCTGTTCATATCTGAGTGAATCTGTTCATAGCTGAGTGAATCTGTTCATAGCTGAATGAATCTATTCATATCTGAGTGAATCTGTTCATATCTGAGTGAATCTGTTCATATCTGAGTGAATCTGTTCATAGCTGAGTGAATCTGTTCATATCTAAGTGAATCTGTTCATATCTGAGTGAATCTGTTCATATCTGAGTGAATCTGTTCATATCTGAGTGAATCTATTCATATCTGAGTGAATCTGTTCATATCTGAGTGAATCTGTTCATATCTGAGTGAATCTGTTCATAGCTGAGTGAATCTGTTCATATCTAAGTGAATCTGTTCATATCTGAGTGAATCTGTTCATAGCTGAGTGAATCTGTTCATATCTAAGTGAATCTGTTCATATCTGAGTGAATCTGTTCATATCTAAGTGAATCTGTTCATAGCTGAGTGAATCTGTTCATGTCTGAGTGAATCTGTTCATATCTAAGTGAATCTGTTCATAGCTGAGTGAATCTGTTCATGTTGAGTGAATCTGTTCATATCTAAGTGAATCTGTTCATAGCTGAGTGAATCTGTTCATAGCTGAGTGAATCTGTTCATATCTGAGTGAATCTGTTCATATCTGAGTGAATCTGTTCATAGCTGAGTGAATCTGTTCATATCTGAGTGAATCTGTTCATATCTGAGTGAATCTGTTCATATCTGAGTGAATCTGTTCATATCTGAGTGAATCTGTTCATAGCTGAGTGAATCTGTTCATAGCTGAGTGAATCTGTTCATTGCTGAGTGAATCTGTTCACGTCCTGTGAGCGTCGGGTTTTCTCTGATTCTTTGTGTTCATGTTGTGAATTGCCAGCATGGAGGCGCTGTGGTTTCATTAATCAGCCTCTGCTGGATTTCCTTCGCAGTACTTCGACCTGGCGGCCGACGTCCTGGCAGAAAACGCTCACCTCACCTACAAGTTCCTCTCTCCGGTGAGTTTCCCCGTGTTTCTGCAGGAGCCGCGTGTTTTCCACCGATCGCTGACCGACTCTCTTTACACTCCCAGTACATGTACGAGTTCCTGGACGCGTTACTGACCTGCCAGACGGCACCAGAGGAGGTACGGCAAGACCATTTACTGCATTATTTCAGAGAATAAAAACCCTGAAACATCTTAACGTTACGGTTTGGTGTTCAGCTTCGTCTTTTCTTCTGATTCTCTTTCAGGCCTTTAGAAAGTTTGAAGAAATGAACAGCAAACTAACAGAGCAACTTCGCAAGCTGGCAAAGCAGGTTGACTTTTCCTCCAGGTCTTTACTAAATCCTACAACAGAATGTAAAAGCCAAGATAAGAAAACAATCATGAAATTATGAGAATAACCTCATAATAATGCAAGAAAAAAGTTGTTATAATAAAAGATTAAAGTCATAATACCAGCATAAAGTTGTCTGATGAAAATTAAGTTAAAATGATACCAGAATAAAGTCATAATATTACAATGAAACAGTCGTAATAATTCAAGATTAAAGTCATAACATAACATAAAGTTGCTAAAATTTGAGAAAAAAGTCGCAATGATACCAGAGTAGTTGTTATTTTATAAGAATAAAGTTGTATGATTACAGACTATAAGAAAGACTGAGGTAGCAGAGGAGAAGTCAGAAATACCGCCCCCTGCAGGTGGCATTTAGCATCACTGAAACCTGATTGTTTTGATCATTTTTGTGGAAGATTTTCAAAAAACCCCTCACAATTTTGCATTAGCATGGAAAAATGTGGGTTTCTGTTAATTTTGCGTTAATTTCCACAATTGAGGATTTAAAAAACTGACTAATTTTGAAGCAGCTTTGATTGTAGATGCAGCTGTAGATCTTTGATGGGTTTTCTGCACGTCTCCAGACTGAGACTCTTCTTTATTCTTTCTTACTGTCTGAAAGCCAGTCTGATTGGATGGAGAACTTCTGTGATCCAGTATTATCAATCAGACATTAAAAAGAGATTTCTTTAAGAAAGGGTAAAGAAGCAACGAAATAAAAAAAAAAAGTTTAATTCCGTCTGAATTTGGTCCTTGCTCAGGTTCAGGACACCAGGCACAACAGAGACGACGAGGTCCAGAGCAAAACGCTGCAGGACTACGACCTGCTGCAGGAGAAGTGAGCACACACACACACGCACGCACGCACGCACGCACGCACACACACACACACACACCACAATATACTACCAGATACACTGCAAAAACACAAAATATTACAAAGTAATTTTGGTCCAGTTTTAGTGCAAATATATCAAAACTGAAATTCAAGTAACTTTTCTGGAAGATATAGGAGCTTGTTTTAAGTGAGTAATTCCTTGATATTTCCATTAGCAGATTATTTCACTTAGTACGAAACATTTGTCCATGTTATAAGTGAAATAATCTGCCAATAGAACAACTAACTTTTTCATCAACATTAAAGAACTTTTAAATTAAATCAAGCTTGGATATCTTGCTGAAAAATTACTTATAAGTTAGTTTAGTCTTATTTCAAGTGTACTGAGATATTTGCACTAGAAACTGGACCAAAATTACCTGTAATATTTAGTTTTTGCAGTGTAATAACTATAATCACACATTTCTAAGTCTAACATCAACACAGCAGCTCATGTTTAACTGATGAAAATCAGTGAATCTGTTTGTTTTCTGCTGTTTTCAGTGAATGTGAATTATTTTGGTTGTACTCTCAGGTACGTCGTGGTTCTGATGGCGCAGGCGAAGATCTACTGGAACCGCGAGAACTTCCAGATGGTGGAGAAGATTTTCCGAAAGTCGGTGGAGTTCTGCAACGACGACGACACCTGGAAGCTGAACGTGGCTCACGTCCTCTTCATGCAGAACAAGTACAAGGAGGCCATCAGCTTCTACGAGCCCATCGTCAAGACGCTCTACGACTCCGTGAGTTACCATGGCAACGGCTGGTAGGAGGGGGGGCCGGTAGCGCTGGGGGGCGATGACGGCCTGCCTTCCTGTCCAGGTGGAGCACTGCAGCATTCAGGAGTGTCCCTGCATCCAAACCACTCCTCTGCAGTGTTTCCTCCTCTCAGCGTGACGTCTTTGCTTGCTGTGGGTTCTTCTGCTTCTGGGGTCCAGTTTCAGATGCGCTGCACCAGGAGACAACTAATTAGACACAAATTCAGATTTTTCATCTGATTTTAAGCCGTTTACCTTCCAGTCGTGTTCAGGCATGCAGGTCCAGAGGGTTTGGAAAGTTACACAATCAGAAATTGACAGCAATAATTTGGGTTGTTTATCCTCCAATAACAGGAAAAAATTAGACTTTTCAAAAGTCACCATGTTTAAATAACACGGTGAAATTTATAAATGTCCCATTTTAAACTAACTAGTTAGTTAGAAAACAAAATATTTAGCTTGGAGCCAGATAATTATTTCATCCACCAAAAGTTTAGTGGGTGAAATAAGTTCTTACTAAATATTTACTAAAGTAAATGACCATTTAATTTAGTTAATATTTAGCTCCAAACTAAATACTTGGTTAGCTAGCTAATTATTTGTCTAGTTAAATATTTAGCTAGCTAGATCAATTTTTTGATAGCTAACTAAATATTTAGCTCCAAAGTAAATATTTAGTTAGTTAACTGAGTCCTTTAACAGTTTTCCTGCATTTTGTTGGTTCCAAACAAGCTGCCGCTGATGAATTTTGTGTGTGTGTGTGTGTGTGTGTGTGTGTGTGTGTGTGTGTGTGTGTGTGTGTGTGTGTGTGTGTGTGTGTGCGCGTTTGTTTGTAATACCTTGTGGGGACGATTTTCCTGACATATACTACGTTGTGGGGACCAATCGCTCCTCGTGGGGACCGGAGCCTGGTCCCCACGAGGGGAAACCCTGTTTTTGGGTCAGGGGTCAGATTTAGGGCTAAGGTATGAATTGAGTTTTGGTTGGATAGGGTTAGGGTTAGGTATGTGATGGTTAGGGTTAGGAAAAGGGTAAAGGTCAGGTTTAGGCTGTAGAAATGAAATGGAAGTCAATGGAAAGTCCCCACAAAGATAGCAAAACAAACATGTGTGTGTGTGTGTGTGTGCGTGTGCGTGTGCACTGCTGTAGATCCTGGACGTGAGCGCCGTGGTTCTGGCCAACCTGTGTGTCTCCTACATCATGACCAGCCAGAACGAAGAGGTGACAGTCTTCTCCTTCATATTTATATTTTTTTCAGGTTAAAGGTCACCAGGATTAAAGATGGACAGGAAGGAGAGATATTCTCTGTGAAGAGGACAGCGCTCTGCCAGCAGCAGGCTATGCTCTGTCTGCTTGTTTCTGCAGATAAAAATAAGTTTATACAAAGAGCCAATCACAGTGAATTGCTGACAGCTGAACGTCAATAATAATTAATGATCATTAATCAATGGTGCAGTAAAATGACCAGCGTGGCGAGAAGCCATGACACTAAAGTTTTTCTTGCTAATGCATTGATCGGCTCAGTTTTTCCATTTTATCGTTGTTTTCCAGGCTGAAGAGCTGATGAGGAAGATTGAGAAAGAGGAGGAGCAGATTTCCTACAATAATCCAGACAAAAAGGTTTTCCACCTCTGCATCGTCAACTTGGTCATCGGGTCAGTGTGGCGGGACTTTATGACATAGCAGGAATAATGTTATGAGTTATTAGGGATAATTTAAAAGATTAGTGAACACCCAGCGTAAGACTGCTGGTCATTCCTGCTGAATTTTAAACTCGTTTTCCGAACCATTTTTCAGGACGTTGTACTGCGCCAAAGGGAACTACGACTTCGGCATCTCTCGAGTCATAAAGAGCCTGGAGCCGTACAACAAGAAGGTTCATTTTATTCTGTCGTTTCCTGATGAACTCAGCCAACAGGGGGCGGTAGCGCCAAGATTACCAACATTAAACCTACATCAAAGAAGAACATCCAGAGCACGGCTAAGGCAGTGCTGGGCTCTCCCAACATTTACACAGTTGGCTAGTTTCTCCTCGTCATCAACGTTTGCAGCTCAGTTTTGAAGTTCAAAGGAAACAAAATCAGGACAAATAAAATTAATGTGGTGAAACTCAAAAATGTGCTTCACTGGTGCTTCCACAGAAAAGTGGGACTCATCATGTGCAAAGTGGACAGAAACGCAAACTTTATGCGCTGTTTCCAACGGTAACAGAAATTTTCTTCCAACCAGGCTACATAAACATGCGACAGAAACCTCAAATCAAAAATTACTATTTGCTTAAAATTTGCTTTTTCTTCACTTTTTTCAGGTATTTTTCTTTGTTGATGACAATCATGTTTTCTGAAGGGAATATTGAAATTAGATGCAAATAATTCACTGAACAATTAAAGTAGCAAATAAATGGGCAGAATTTTTGCCTTAAATATTTATTATTATATTTTTCTTCAGCTTTGGTTATGAATATTCAGATTCAGAAGCCAAGAAATTATTAAAAATCTGTCAACTTCTAAAATATTTTCAAATGTAACTGTGTGTTTAGAGGTTGATCCGATTCCTCGCTGCCTCTAAATACAATACAAACTTCTGGAGGTTTGGTTGTTTTCCAGCTTAAGTGAGCGGCTCTGCAGGACTCAGCGGTTCTGGTTGGGATCTTTGATCCGGTCCAGACTCTGTTTGCAGCTGAGTCCGCTAAGCTGCAGCTGAAAACACAACGATCAACTCAGGAATGTGAAGTCAAGCTGGAAAACTGGCTTCACTTCAGACAGAGGCTTGTTTTTAAAGAGTTTAATTACAAAATGTTTGTAACAATGAGTTAATTTCTGGTTGTGTGTGTGTGTGTGTGTGTGTGCGTGTGCGTGTGTGTGTGTGTTTAGCTCGGGACGGACACATGGTTCTACGCCAAGCGTTGTTTCCTCTCGCTGCTGGAGAACATGTCCAAACACATGGTCATGCTGCGGGACGCCGTGGTTAAGGAGTGCATTCAGTTCCTGGAGCACTGCGAGGGTGAGCCGCGGTTACACAACAACAGATACACACCTAGAACTACACACTGAGAGATACACACTGAGAGATACACACTGAGAGATACACACTGTGATGTTCTCAGACTGAGTTTTTTAGGATCAGAGTTTACTTTTTTGTTTGGTTTGCATTCATGCCTCCCTAAATGAACCAGATTTCTGGACAAACGGACTGGAGTTGGTTTAAAGCAAACTAAACAGGACTGGTGTGAATGAAAGGTCAAAGGTCATGTTAAAAATGGCCTCCATGGGAGAGTTTCAAGACCAGAACCACAGCTGACCAAAGGAACATGAAACTCGTCTGAACTTTACCAAAAACATCTTGATAATCCCCAAGACAGATGAGACAAAAGTGAACTTTTTTTTTTTTTTTAAACGTTTCAGAAACAGATTATAATATCTCCAGTAGCGCACGGTGTTGGCACTGTGATGGTCTGCAGCTACCTTGCTTCCATAGAACCATTTTGGTTCATAAACAATAAGAAAAAGTTGGTTTGGATTGATTCTTTCATAAATTAGATCATCATTTTAGAATCTCAGGAAGCAGGAAGTACCGATTCGTAACTGTTTCCTCCCTGTTTCCTCCACATTTCCTCCCTGTTTCCTCCCTGTTTCCTCCCCGTTTCCTTCCCGTTTCCTCCCTGTTTCTTCCCCGTTTCCTCCCCATTTCTTCCCCGTTTCCTCCACATTTACTCCCCGTTTCCTCCCCGTTTCCTCTCCTTTTCCTCCCTGTTTCCTCCCTGTTTCCTCCCCGTTTCCTCCCTGTTTCCTCCCCGTTTCCTCCCTGTTTCCTCCCCGTTTCCTCCCTGTTTCCTCCACGTTTCCTCCCCGTTTCTTCCCCGTTTCCTCCACATTTACTCCCCGTTTCCTCCCCGTTTCCTCCCTGTTTCCTCCCCGTTTCTTCCCCGTTTCCTCCACATTTACTCCCCGTTTCCTCCCCGTTTCCTCCCTGTTTCCTCCACGTTTCCTCCCCGTTTCCTCCCCGTTTCTTCCCCGTTTCCTCCACATTTACTCCCCGTTTCCTCCCTGTTTCCTCTCCGTTTCCTCCCTGTTTCCTCTCCGTTTCCTCCCTGTTTCCTCTCTGTTTCCTCCCCGTTTCCTCCCCATTTCCTCCCCGTTTCCTCCGTTTCCTCTCCGTTTCCTCCCTGTTTCCTCCCTGTTTCCTTCCCGTTTCCTCTCCGTTTCCTCACCATTTCCTCCCTGTTTCCTCCTTGTTTCCTCCCTGTTTCCTCCCCGTTTCCTCACCGTTTTCTCCCTGTTTCCCTGCAGTTTACGGAAAGGGGGTGCCGGCCATCATCGAGCAGCCACTGGAGGAGAGCCACGTCCACATCGGGAAAAACACGGTGACGTACGAGGCGCGGCAGCTCAAGGCGCTGTTCTACGAGGTCACCGGCTGGAACAAATGAAACTCCAGCTCTCCTCGCTGCAAACAGCGACAACCTCTACTCTGTCAGCTTCAGTTTCCTGAACTACTTTCTAGCTTTATACTCAGACAAATAAATGTAAAACTATAATTTATCAAGGATGAACAGATATTTATGATAATAAAATAAATAAAATAAGCTTTTCAAATACAGATGCCTGGAGGTTTTTAATTGATATTAGTTTCACGTTGGAGAAAATTCCTGCAGATCTTTTCTGCTTAGCGCCATAAAACACAACATTTAACAACATTTTCTGTCTGTAAAAACAGAAAATGTTTTCTGGAGTCAGAAAACTTCTGTTTAGCAATAATTCAAAGCAACATGAATAAAATGGGTCAAACTTGGCATCAGGGACGAGTTCATGCAGAAATTTAGTAACAATCAGGATTATTTGTCATAAGAACTTAAATCTGTCACAGATGCGAATAGTTTTCATACTTACAGTAAAGAAGTGTGTGTGCGTGTGTGTGGGGGTGTGTGTGTGTGTGTGTGTGTGCTTTTACATTAGCTGAACTTAATCCAGTTTTACAAAGTGGATAAAAACACAAACTTACAGCATTTTTTAAAACATCAACAAATGTGTTGACACAGCAGGTGTTGTGGACAGTCTGTTCAGGACAGCGGCCTCTTCGTTATGTCCTGCTCTGTCAGGTGAAAGTTCAGGTATCCTCCCAGAGCGCCCACCGCCACCGCTGTCATGTGACTGGAGCAGCCGTCTGGAAACATGAACCAGATCACAACACCAGGATAATTCATCAACACATCCGGCTTTTATTTATCGGAGCTCAGTTAGTGAAGGGACACTAATGACCTATGTACTTTTTGAATCACATTTTAACTAATTTAATCGACAAAACAGGCAATATTTTCAATTCAAAAACTTTTTCTGCTGCTAAATTATTGAATAAATAGACATATGAGGTCAAACATGAAAATATTTGTTGTTTTTAATCTTCTTTGGTCAGAGGTTCCCAAACTTTTCCATGCTAAACCCCAAACAGCATTAGCTTCTGGGCAGGGACTCTCTTTGCAAACCTACTACTAAATATGTAAGTAAACATCTACAACTTCTTTAATGTTTTTCTTACTTTTATTCTCTACTCAATAATTAATACTTTCATAATCGTTTAGCACAAATGCTGCCTCATATCTTCTGATTTTAGTTGATTATGCTATGCTAGCTTCACGAGCAAAGCAGCCTGAGGAAATTGACTGGCAGCCAATCAGAATGCAAATAACATTTTAATAAATTATTTTAACTTGTGTTTTATATTGGTGATTGATTAAAAAATAGATTTCCAGAGTTTCAGGAAGCCCTGATCATTCATGGAGCTTCTGTAGAAATGTGAACTGTGGACACTGGCATTAGCGTCAGCTGCTACATGGTTAGCATGTAGCAGCTGAGATGTTATTTTCTCTTCGCTGATATGCTAACTCCTAGCACAACCTGAACACAACTTTTCCAGCGACCAATCAGATCGTTTGGAAGCACAAATTAACCCCCAGTGAACCAAAAGAAGCGGCTCGTCGTCCATCGCCTAAACAACATGTTAGCATGAAGAAAAAAAATGTTTTCTCTTATTTCCATGACAACAATCTCTTAAATAAATGATTGAAGTTAAAACATAAGTTGTAAAATAACTGGAGTGAAGAATATTTGGGTGTAAATGCTGATAATCTGCTATTTGATTCTGCTCTGCACTTGATTTTTATCAGAGAATCAAACAAACTGACCTGGAAGTATCTTCTCCCTCCGTTTTACTCTCCGGTGAGGCTGCAGCTGCTCCAGCAGCTCATCTCCAATAATCTGCGAGATGAAGCTTTCTGGGGAAACAAACATGGAAACCACTCTCAGAGACTTCTTAACATGCTGACAGATGATGATGGGTAGAATTAAACCATTAAACTAAGTGCAAATAGTAATGAAAGCAGCTTTTTTATACAGAAAGGCGGTTCTGAACCGAATCTGAGAATCTATTATAAAAGCAAAACAAGATATCACATTTGTTTTAAGTGATATTTTTAAACTTGGTTACAAAGTAACTGTTATTGTAATCAAATGCTATGCAGATTATACTTAATGAGTTTCTGTTTAAGCTGCACAAACGAAACCAGACAATGCAGATGATATATATATTTATCTCCTTAAATAGATATGAGAACAAGATTTATTTTATTTGACATTTACACTGGAACTGGAAGACATTTTAAATATCCCAAATAAATAAACAAAACAACAGAAACAACAAAAAATATAATGAATTATGAAGTCTCTGCAAACAAAACTGTCCTTCAAAAAAAGGCTTGTTGAGACCAAAGCACCAAACTGAAGACTTTTACGATCCAGGTTTTGGTAGAAAGAGAGAAACGATAAATCATCAAATGGAAATGATTGAGCTGGTTTTAGTTTATCATGTTTATCATGTTTAATTGATTTGTTGTTATTGTGAAAATGTAACCAGCTGTTCTTATGCCAGGACGTAGCAGCAGATACTCACTGTCCCTCCCAAAACAGCCGACTTCGTCGTCTTGCAGCCTGAGGATGTGCTGCAGCCAGTCGGTTTTGTGGAAGTCGGAAAAACCAGCTAATCCACAAATCAGGACTGTCAACGAGAACAGAAGAGGAGCGAAGCTTTAATTTGTTATTTCTTTAAAGTATTTTGTGCAACAAACTTCAAATTAGATGACTAAGCACTATAATATTAAACAAATGCACCAGACTGTGGATGTGTGGAGGCAGCGTAGGGTTGATGAAGTAGCCAGTTTAAAAGAGGAAATAGAAAATATAATCATAATTGGACAAAATGTTTCTTGATACTCACTGTTTTCAATGAAGATGTCGACCGTTTGTTCGGTTAAACCGTTAGCGACGATGTCCTGGTTAGCCTTCATCATGTTGGAGCAGAAAATGTCTTGGTAGTTTTGTTCAGTCATGTTTTGTCGGGACGCTCGGGTGTCACCTTTCAACAAGTTGTTGCAACCTTTCTGTGATGAAAATACAAACCAGTTACAACAATGAAGACGGTTTGAGATGGAAGTGGAGTCCCTCAGGGCTCCGGTGTTGGTCTTCTGGTATTCACTGTGTACACACTTCTATTAGAGACCAATCAGACTTAAATGTATAGTTTTGTGAAAGACTGTAGATGGTTTTACCATTCGGCCAATCATAAAGTAGAGGAGCTGGTGGGACAGGGAGTAATGTGGGCAGCCGAACCGGGTCATGGTGTCCCGGCAGGGCTTGGTGACGATGCAGGGCGTCCCGTTCATCTTCCTGCTCAACCACAAACACACAAACAGACTGACTCCAAACTACATATTAACATGTATCTCCCAGATTACAAAACCTTCAAACGCATCTAAAGCATTTTGGTCGTACCAGGTCCCCAGCAGCAGCGTCAGGCACTTATCGCTCAGCTGCTCGTCGTAACACTCAGAGGTCAAAGTTGAGGGATAAACCAGGCTGGGATCCGTGGAGCGCCACTCCTGAGGAATCATCCAAAACGTCCAAGTCAGCAGCGGCTCAAACTCTGCAGACAAACGATGTGAGCTTCTGTGAGCGACAGCCAACTCTTTTCAGAATAATGTCTTAGATTGGTTTTACTTGGTGGCAAAACGTTTTTATTAGCTTGTTTTCAAATATCAACCTGGTTAAAGAGTATGTATTATTTTTCTACTGCTTCTGAAAAACAGATCAAACACTTAAAAAACACTCAGCCAGTTTTTGGGAATAAATTAATAATTTTTGGTGTCTGGAAAATGAGCCGTTTCAAAAACCTTCAGAATGAAACGTCATAAATCAGCAGGTGCTGCCTATTACCTAGCAACCCCAGCAAAAGCTCAGGCTGTTACCTAGCAACCCCAGCAAAAGCTCAGGCTGTTACCTAGCAACCCTAGCAAAAGCTCAGCCTGTTACCTAGCAACCCTAGCAAAAGCTCAGCCTGTTACCTAGCAACCCCAGCAGAATTCCACCCATCACCCAGCAACCCAAGCGTTTGAGATAGTAGGACAGAGAAGTGTTTTTACACATGTAGTGGGGAAATTTTAAGGTTTCTATGATAATTAGCTGAATCTATGCACAGCAGTATTATGATTCTTGTGTGACCCATGAGCTCATGAAGAAGACTTCTGAAGGAGTTCAGTTTCTCTGGCCTTAGCATTACCATGCAGTCATTGCATGGGCGTAGGTTTGGGTAGGGACGGTAGGGACATGTCCCGACCAATATTCACGGGATATGAAAAAGTCCCGACCAATTTTTGCCATATTGGCTCAAAGAACGTGGATCTACGATCTTTGATTAGCAGCAACAGGCGGTGCGCGGAACGGAAGCTTCTTAGTTTGACATTTATTATGAGCCTCCGAGACCGAGTCGGAACGGTGCTGTCCGGGGGGGTGGGGGGAGGGGGAGTCAGTTGCTGTGGGGGGTGGGGGAGAGGGGGAGTCAGTTGATTCGTCGGACGTTCTTTGATTAGCTGCAAAAGGCGGCGGCTAGCTGGGCACACGCGTCTCCTTCTGAGTCTCCGAGACCATGTCGCCACCAAAAAAGAAAAGGACAGACATTAGAAGTTATTTCGCTACGTCGGCTGTAAGTACAGTGAGTGGACCCATAAGTTAGATATCTATCACGCAACGCATTTGTTGTAAAGTCCGGTGTTTAGTAAGGTCAGCACTGAATGTGAGGTAGAATAGGTCTGTTAATTATGTAATATTTTTTCTTTTTTATTTTATTATTGATTTCTTCTTATCTGCAATTGTGTTTGCTGTATCCAGAGGATATTTCTTTTGATCTTACTTGTAACGTTTGCTGAATTTTGTAAAGGAAAAAGTAAAGTGTTCTTGAACTGATCTGCTGAGTATGACTGTATCTGGTTGTATACACAAGATGTATGATATGGTTATGGTTGGGGGGAGGGGGTTATTAAGCCAATGTGGTTTCCACCCCCTTCTCAAAAATGTTCGGTGCTCTTGGGCATTTCACTGTGCTGCCCGGGGGGTGGGGAGGGGGGTGTCAAGGTCCCCACCAAAACTTAGACCGAACCTACGCCCTTGAGTCATTGGGTTGTTTCTTTATCTCTCATGGCTCAAAGTGAAAGAAGACATGTGCTGCTGTCTGTTCTGTAACCAAGTAGATCATGAAACTATGTGAATGAATGAAATTCTCCCAATAAACCTGTAAGCTGTGTTCGGCTCCAGGCTCTAAGCAGAGACTTCAAATTAATACTGATTAAGAATATATTCTTTCTCTGGTTCTTGAAACAGTTTTCCCTCACTCTTTGTTAAAGGAAAATTTCCACAACACACATTTAACTTATTGGATGAAATGTTCTCTAATAGAAATGGGCTTGTGTCGCATCATATTCACACCCCAGGGAAACAGGAAGTGATTGATTACTGATTAAACATTCTTACTCTGATTAACTGAAAAGAGAAAGAATTATAAGAAAGTTAAATTTATTTTATGATTGTCTTCCTGACCTCTGTAATATTTGGGGTCGTTGAGCCTCAGAGCGGCGACAGCCTTGTCCAGGCTTTGATCGAGGCGGCTGAGCAGAGCGACGGCGGTGGTCCTCTGAGCCCAGCTGACCGGGTCTGTGTGCGGCCAGGTCCGGACCGCTTCCTTCAGCTCGGCTGGAACAAACAGAATAAATCCACAGGAATTAATCCCAGCTTTCACAGGGAGATGTTGTTAGACGGAAAACTCTGGGATGGTCAGAGAGCTTTTATGACCATTTAATAATATAATATTAATTTGATTTACTCAGGTGATCTTGGTATGATATTGAAAAACCTCAAATATTTCAGTCTGACAAATAAAAAAATAAATAAGATTGAAAAACAGAAGAAATCTGCAAGGGACCAATTATTACTTAGATATGAAAAATATGTCACATTACAGAGTCATTCCACTAGGTGGAGATATTTATTTTTATTTATTAATTAATTAATTTCGTAATTTGATCCATGAGGTGCTTTTGGCCTGTCCAGCTCACCCTATATAGTTACTTTGTAAATAAATGTATTTTCTTATGGCTTAAAACCTTCAAGGTGAAAGTAATATGGCTACAACTGGGGATATTAAATTAATTACTTACTGAATTATTCAAATAATTATTCAAATAATAGAATAACATGTTGTAATTGTTTTTTCATTTGTTGTGTTTACTGCTTTACAAGAAAAATCCGAAAAAGATAATTGAAATATTTAATTAGAATTCTGATTTTAGGTGGTTCTTGTGCAGATTTAAGGATTTTGTATCTGCAGGGATTAAAATAAACCTAAAGATTTTAAACAAATGCTGACAAAATCAAATCTTGTGAAAATACACAAAAGACAAAAACAATGATCGTTTTTGTAATTTTTTTGTTAAAAGATGAGGGGAATTTCTGCTTCATGAAATAAGAGTTTAATAGTCTAAAGGTTAAAACATGCATAACTGTATTTTTATGCATATTTTCTCCCTGAAGCTGCAGGTTTATCAAGTAAACAGCAGCTGCGCCTGTTTTCCAGCTGCGCTCCTGCAGACCTACCCTGCAGCATGACGAAGCCCACCGCCCCGTCCAGGTTGATGTGCTCATGCTGCCGCTCCAGGAAGGACACCCCGCGGGAGAGGCTGCCCAGCAAGTCATCGATCACCTCGGCCCGACTGGCGCACAGCACTGCGCCGAACAGAACCAGCGCCGCGGGCGGTCGGAGCGCCGCAGTCCGCATGTTCCTCTGCAGCCTGCAGGCTCCGGGACAGACGGTGAGACAATAACCAGGAGGACAGATGGTCTGGTGTCCTATAACAGGGGGTGGGTCAGCGGTGACGTCAGCCGGGCCTTCACATATGGTCAAAATATTAATATTCAACTTCCCCAACTTATAATTAAAGATAAACTTTATTTTTTTCTGCTGCTGCTTTACACTTAAAAGACACACAAAAGAGACAGATTTAATACCAAAAAGACAATGAAGATATTACCAGAAATGTCAACATTGAATTTAGGAAATAATTAAACTATTAATTTACATGTGGATGCGGTGTCCCAGTTTCCTCCGGGATTAGGGGGAGGGGGCTGAGGCGGACAATAACCACCGGAAACACGTGACCTCTTCTGCCTGAAGGTTTTGTAGGCGTTGTAGTTTTTTGATTGATTCATCAATTTGATTTGAGATGAGCAACTCATCTGATATCAAAAATTATCCGAGTATATACAAACTTTCAAATAGAAATATTGTATTTATTTATAACTTATGTGACAAAAAACAGTTCAATCTTGTCTTACATTAAAGCACTGAAGTTAATCAGAGTCTAATAAAGTCCATTCAACTATGCTCAGGTCAGTTGGCCTTGAACAAAGCATTTTACTTTGTTTTGATAATCATATGCAACGTGAATGACTTATGAGCTGATGAACATAATTTCAGATAAATATGTTTGTGACCTTTTTTTTATAAATACCAGAAGTTAAATAATTAGGTCATCTTTAACGCACCAAAATCAGCTTCTGATATAAGTAAACAACAAAAGTAGTAAGTTACAGCCACCACTACTCTGTCAAAAATAAAGGTTACATATTTAGTCATTCAGAAAAACTAACCTTTAGTTGCCAATGATATTAAAAAATGAAGTTCAATGTTTTACTAATATAACGGTATAAAAAATACTAAAAAAGATAACAATGTTTTTAAAACATCCTGTTATCCAGGAAACAAATAAAGCAATATACTTGTTTTAAGGCTTTTATTTTGGTATTTCTGATTGGCGCGGTCTCTTTAAATCTCAAGCCCCGCCCCCTTCACACACTTCCTGACTCTCAAACAAACATGGTGCCGTGCGGTTCCACCGTGGCGCTACTTTCCGTGTTTTCTGTCGTTTTTGCGGTCTTTGGTTCGTATTTTGTGGCGGACTCCGGCGTAACCGGTCCGGGTGTCTGCCTGGCTGTGGGAGCCGGGATCCTGTCGATGTGTTGGCGGAGGCTGCGGCAGCGGGACGCCGGTTCGGACCGGCGGGTCTGCGTCCTGGTGCTGGGGGACATCGGACGCAGTCCTCGGATGCAGTATCACGCTCTGTCCCTCAGCAAACACGGGTACCAGGTCACTTTTGTCGGGTTTTTAGGTGAGAATACAAACTGTCACCTGTTGGAATTACAAACATCTTATCTGCTGAATGAGACAGATAAAGATAGAGAAAGTTTACAGTGAGTTAATATTTGGAAAACTTAAATGACCGAGATGTTTTGAAAAGTGTAAAATCTGCAAAGATGCCATAAACTGTCGGAAAACAATTCATAGTATATACATCCGTTTTTGTTACATTAAATAACTAACTGTATTTATTCAACTTGCTTATAAATAAAAAATCTGGAAAGTTTGGTGATTCTTCTAAACAAACAAAATCCAGTAATTCCTTCAGATATCAACTAACTAGTAAATAGAGTTCACGATATTAAATAATACGATGGCCTTTGAGGTTTATTGTTGGTATTAATATATATATATATATATATATATATATATATATATATATATATATATATATATATATGGTTGTGTTTTGTTTTGGATATTTAAAATATCTTCCTGTACAAAACTATTATTGGTTTTTGAGTGGGTGAATTTGCAGCATTATTCATTTATTACTTGAAAATGGTCTCAAAAAATATTGTCATTCATCACAATAATTTCTGCAACAATTTATGCTACTATATGTTATTTTACTACTATATATCATGTTCTTTCCACTATGAAATTATAGGATGTACCGATATGACAGTTTGGGCTAACATTGATATCATTATCTATAGTATTGCTGCTGCAACCGAAACGATATTTATACACATATATCTCATTTGGACGCCGCTAACAATGCTAATATCAACACATTTTTTTCAGTATCAGTGTTTATAACGATACATTGGATCCATTTCTGATAATCGAAACAGCGAGGGGTTTGAGTATTCGTCATCTTTCAGCTCAGCTTTTGCTTATTGGTAAATCTCAGTTCTTGTATGAAATTTGAAACAGAATCTTTTGTCAATTTGCAGAATATTTCCCTTACAGCAGCTGTTGAACTTTTACCACAGTTTGTTTTGTAGTATTTGTGAAGCAGAAGTAACCTTTAATCCCTTTAATGGTGAATTTTCTCTTTGCTCATAATGCAAAACATCTGAGAAGAAGTTAATAAAACTATTAAAACCAGTTTAAGAATAAAACTGGATGTTTTTCAGACTCAAAGCCCCATCAGGACGTGCTGAAGGAGGAGAAGATCCGGATAGTCGGCATCTCAGAGGTTAAAGGTCTTCGAGGTAAACAGAGCTGTGTTTGTTTTCCTGCAGCAAAAGTTCAGAAATAAAAACTGGCTGCTGCTTTTCCAGCTGGACCAAAACTCCTGACGTACGTGACGAAGACGGTGGTCCAGTCGGTGCAGCTGCTTCACGTTCTGCTGTCCCTGGAGCTGCAGGCTCACATCCTGATGCAGGTCAGCTCGTCCTCATCACCATCAGAGGAGGAGGAAGAAAAGGAGGAGGAGGATTGGCTCTAAATGTGCTGTAGATTTACAAACATAACGTTTTATTTTTCCCAGAATCCTCCTGGCCTGCCTGGGATTGCGGTGGCGTGGCTCGTGTGCGTTCTGCGCGGCAGCACCTTCATCATCGACTGGCACAACTATGGCTACACCATCATGGCTCTGAGCCTCGGAGCGTCGCATCCTCTGGTCCGACTCGCCAAGCGGTCAGCGCCTCAGCTTCAGCTGAAACTCTGCTTATCTGCAAACAGGGCTGGACAATCAATCAATAACAATCAATCGTCATAGACATGGGATCAATATCAGTGAATTATGCATCTGACGGAATATTCAGTATATAGAATATTCACTGAACTCCATCCAGAATCGCACAGCATTCTGGGAGATGTAGGCAGAGGAAAGACAAAGTCACGCCCCCTGGTGGCAGATTATTTCACTTAAAATAATTTTCCATGTTATAAATGAAATATTCTGCTACTTTTTATTAATATTAAGGAATTGTTTACTTAAATTAATCTCGTATATCTTTCTGAAGAGTTATTTGTAAGTTAGTTTTATCTTATTTTAAATGTATTTAGATATATGCATTAAAAACTGGACAAAAACACCTGTTGTATTTTTGCAGTGAGACTTAAACCATGCGTATTTCCACCTAATACGCATGGTGCATAATAAACTGACAGCATGCAGAGTGATAATGCATGGAGCATGAAGTGTTTTTACCTACCAGAGGTTACATCCAGGCTCTCGGGTAGAGAATGCAGTCTGGATTTTATTGCAGCCCCAGTGCAGAAAAGAAGAACAAAACAAAATAAAGACTGAAAACAACTCAGAATCGGTTATATCTGCAGCCTGAAATGCTGAAACGTAGATGAGAAAACATTGGAATAGTGTTAGTCCAGTCTCTTCTGTTTAAAGTTTTGTTTGTATTCTTCAGGTATGAACACCTGTTCGGCCCTCTGGCCTCCCACAGCCTGTGTGTGACGAACGCCATGAAGGACGACTTGCAGACAAACTGGGGCGTCGAGTAAGACTGTTTGATTCAGATCCTGGTGTCACATCTTCATCTTCCTCTGATCCGTTTCATATCTGCACCTTTAAAACTGAAATGCTATTCATTTATTTCAAACAGGTTTTAAAAACTAAGAAAACAAATGATCAGTAGGAGAACAGGAAAACGTGAGCTTACATAACCAAGAAAAAATAATTAGCTTACAAACACTTTACTGTTAAAAACTGAAATGTTACAGAAAGAAGCCATTTAATCTCTCGTCTAAATAAACATTTTAATGATTTACCAGATGTTTAACTGAAATACAGAGTTAAATATGAAATGTTGTAGTTTATAAGTTGTTCCTATTAAATAACCGGGGGCTGGCCGATCAATCAGCTGTATTGATTAATCAAATTTTTTTGAATTTCTAATTTTCTGAAAGTCTGTTCTGTTTTTTTTCCACCAAGGCAGCCATCTTGTTTGACAAACATTTGTAGCGTCTATTTATTTGGACTTTGAATTCAGGTAACTCTATGACGAAACGTAAGGGTCAGGCTGCGTTTCTAAATTTTAAAACAATTATTTTACAAGAATAAAATCATAATGCTACAAGAAAACGGTCAGTAACTCCAGAAGATGAAAAGTATAATAGTAAAGTCTTCTTACAAAAATAAATGTGTGATATTTGGAGGATAAAGTAATAATTGTATAAGAACTCAATACGAATTAAACAATCTTTTACTCATTAAAACAACTTTTTTTTCCTCAGTCTTACGAGATTTTTCTGGTGAAATTGAGTTTTTATTCTGCTAATATTATGACTATATTCTTGTGCATAAACAGAAATTCCTGCAGATTTTCACTAATATTCTGTCATTTATTTTTTTAGGAAAAAAAAGTGAGAAAACGAATAATTAAAATCGGCTGTTATGATAAATCTGAGTTTTAGTTTTTAAGCCGTTTGGCCGCGTGTGTTAAAACAGACAGATGAAGTGTTGTGGTTTCCAGGGCAACCACTCTGTACGACCGGCCGGCCTCCATCTTCAGAGAGACTCCTCTGGATCTGCAGCACCAACTCTTCCTCAAGATGGCCGACACTCAGCCGCAGTTCAGAGCCTCAGGGTGAGCGCTGGAGATCATCATCATCATCATCATCATTATCATCACTATTTTTATTATGGGGTGGAGAAAATGACAGGAGAAGAGTTCATTCATCAGTTCATTCATTATTCATCCATCCATTTGTCTCAACATTCA
Source organism: Poecilia mexicana (assembly GCF_051168715.1). Taxonomy (NCBI): domain Eukaryota; kingdom Metazoa; phylum Chordata; class Actinopteri; order Cyprinodontiformes; family Poeciliidae; genus Poecilia; species Poecilia mexicana. Next base: position 26,948,088 of record NW_028263377.1, read on the forward strand.
GTTTTGTTCCTGGAAACTGAGCATCAAACAGTTAATCATCCATCCATTCGTTCATCCGTTCATTCGTTCCTGCTCTGCCTCAGGTGTTTGTCTGTTTATCCCATTAAATATTTAGTGTTTTAAAAATCTGATCCTGATCCGTTTTCAGGTCCGACTCTGAGGAGACGGAGGCGACTGCGTTCACCGTCCGTAACCCGGGCGACGGCGGCGTGACCCTGAGGTCGGACCGGCCGGCTCTGCTGATCAGCAGCACCAGCTGGACGGGTGAATGACCTCCCAATGACCTTCCATGTTTAGCCTGAAGCCTTCCTGAATGGTGACGTTTTCTCTCTGCAGAGGACGAAGATTTCTCCATCCTGCTGGATTCTCTGCAAGGTACAGGTTTGGTTTCTGAAACGAGCCGACCCGAAACGGGTTTATTCTGATGTACCTGAACCAGGTCGGTTTGTTTCAGAGTACGAAGGCTTCATCAGAGGAGGAGCGCCGCTGCCGTCGCTAGTCTGCGTCATCACAGGTGAAACCGTTTTGGATCCAGATGCAAGAAAAATGCAGAAACTTCAAACTAATTCAGCTACATTTCATTAAATGTAAGTTAGTTTGAAACTCTGGTGACGGATCTGACGGTGCATTTGTGCAGGAAAAGGTCCTCAGAAGGAACACTACAAGAAGCTGATCGCCTCGCTGCATTTGGAGCGCGTGAAGATCTGCACGCCGTGGCTGGAGGCCGAGGATTACCCGCTGCTGCTGGGTAGGAAAAACTCTGGAGTCAAAAACTGGTCCATCACATAAATAAATGTCCCATTCAATATTTTTATTTACCAAGTTTTATTTATTTGAGGATCTGTTCCATAGAGAAAGCCCCGCCTCTCGTTTGACTATCCTAAGATAACGACCCAAGTCATTTTTCACCAAAAGTGATTTTTCTTTGCCCAAGACATCTTTTTTTTATTATCAAAAATTACTTTTGGTAAAAAGTGCCGTCCCTCATCATGTACTTTCGTCCCTCGTCGTCGTTCTTGTCTTTTCATCCTCCAGGTTCAGCAGATCTGGGCGTCTGCCTCCACAAGTCGTCCAGCGGTCTGGACCTGCCCATGAAGGTGGTGGACATGTTCGGCTGCTGTCTTCCTGTCTGCGCCATCCACTTCCACTGGTGAGAAGCTTTTAATCGGACCGGACAGAACCCACAGCTTCTTTTTCCTTTCTAAGTCCTTCTTTCCTGTCCCACTTTCCTTCGAGTTTTTCCTCCTTTCTAACTTTGAATCCATTTTTCACTTTGTTCCCTCCTTCCTTCCTTGTCCTCATTCCTACCATCTCTCCTTACATGTGTCCTTAATTTCTACCCTTCTTGTTTTCTTCCTTTCTCATCTTTTCTCCCCTAATTGTCTTTTTCCCTCTTTTCTGTTCTACCATGTCTTTCTTTTCTAAGTCCAGCCTGACGTTTCTTCCTTGTCCTTCCATCTTTCATAGATATCCTTTTTTATCCTTTCGGTCCCATTTTTCCTTTTCTTATGTCTTCCCTAATTCCTTGTATTCTTTTTTCATTTTTCCTCCTCTGCTTTTTCTCTTGTCCTTTTCTTTCTCATTAATTTGCTTTTCCTTCCTTCCAAACCTCATTTCCTATTTTCTTCCTTCCTTCATGTTTGCACACACAGATACTAGTTTAGATTTTTGAAAAGCGTCCATGTTTCCTGCAGCCTGCAGGAGCTGGTGGAGCACGAAGTGAACGGTTTGATCTTCAGGGACTCTGCAGAACTCGCCCAGCAGCTCAAGGTGAGACGATCCGCTGAAGCTCGACCTGCAGGACCAAACGCAGCTGCGTTCACAACTTTACTGATGCAAACCCAAAACATGCAGCTCTATCAATGTTTCTGCAACATTAATGAAGCAGACGATTGATTGGAATCCAGTTTCAGCATCCAGAGAAGATTTTCAGTCATTAGTCGTCCGTTTGAGCGAAGTCGGCTCCTTCTTTACGTCTAAAAGAATTGGTGTCAAAGGTTTGGGCAGTAAACATCGTTTGTGCCGCTATCATTTAAAAATATGAACTTTTCAAAGGTCAGAGGTCATCAATATCTTCAAAGCAAAAGCAGCACAAGCAAAATGTTATGCTGCACAAGTGTAGCTGATTACAGAGGTGGGTAGTAACTAGTTACATTTACTCAATTACATTTGAGTACTTTTGGGGAAAAATGTACTTTTAGTAGTACTTTAACACGCTGTACTTTTTACTCTCGAGTCCAATTTCTGGATTTTCTTCCCACTGAATGAAAAAACAAACATGTTTTAACCAAAAACTCACCAGACTCAGACACACACCTGCAGCTTTTACTTAAGTTTTTCATTGAAGGAAACTGAATAAGAAAAAAATATTTTTGCCTAATTTTGTTAATTTTTGCTAATTATATGAATTCTTCTGATTTTTGTCCTTAAAATACAGAAATTTTTTATTTTGGTCCATCTATTGATGTAATTTTTAAATTATAATTTGATCAGGACCTGAGTAGACGTTTTTACCAAATACTTTTACTCTGAAGTGATTTCTTGGATGGTTACTTTTTACTTTTACTTGAGTAAAATATGTTGAAGTAATATTTAGTCTCATTTTAGTAAATGTTTGGTTTCTCTGCCCACCTCTGGTTTATTGACACCAAATTTATCTGATTTTGTAAATTTGGGTTTGGGTTTACCTCTGACCTGTGGAAACTTTTTTTATTAATATATTTAAAGTGATAGCAGCACAAAACCTTTTTGCAGCACAAACGTTTGACTGTGTTAGATTTGAAGACGTTTTGGGGGAAACTCCACTCGGGTCCCAGGAAGTGACTCAGTCTGTTTTCTTCTTCTCCTTGCTGGTTTCCAGTCTCTCCTCTCAGAGTTTCCCAGTTCAGACGGCAGACTGGGAGCTTTCCGGAGGAACCTCCGCGCCAGCAGGGGGCAGCGCTGGGACGATAACTGGGACCAGAATGTTCTGCCTCTGCTGGCGGCTCCCAGATGAAGAGGAGCTTTCAGCCTTCCTGGACTCTGACAGAAACAGGAAAAACTGCTTTAATCCTGATTTATGTGATTTGTAAATAAAACGTTGATCCTGCAGCGTCAGCTCACCTGAACACTTTGATGAGTTCTATTGGAGCCAGCCGGTCGTAGGGAAACACGGCGCTGACGGGTCCGGTCAGAACCTGGTGGCCCAGACCTGCAGCCTCTGCAGGGAGGAACCGCAGGATGTAACTAGTTACATTTAGAGTAACTTTTTAGAAAATAAAACTTTTAGGAGTAATTTTACTGCACCTTATTTTTTAAAGTTCTTATATTGTCATTGGAAGTACTTTAGTTTTAACAAACTGTATAGACTTTATAGACTAGAAGTGCTAGTTTTATAAGTTTTATGTTGATAAATATGGAAACAGAAAAGTGCTGATTCTGATTTAATTCATTATTTTGTAATTATTTGTATTAATACCAGAATTTATGCCTAATTTTTAGTAAAAATTAGGCATAAAAATTAGGGCCTTGCTAAAAATGTTTTTAAAATGACGTTACAAGAATAAAGTTGTAATAATGAGAAGTCATGTTACCAGAATAAGAGTCATTATGAGAATAAAGTCCAAATAATACAAGAATTAAGTCGGATTATGATAACAAAGTCTGTAATCTCGTCTGACTCTATTCTCGTGATGACTTTATGCTCATATTATTATGCTTTATTTTTATATCATTACTCGAATTACGACTTTTCTCATATTTTTTATTCTGGTTCTGATACTTTGTTGTAATCTGAAGACATTGTAAAATATTGAATCTGATTTTTCGATCAAGTCCTCTGTAGTTTAGTTGCCTTTTTACCGAATACTTTACTTATTGAGTAACTTCTTGGACGTCTACTTTTTACTTTAACTTGAGTAGAAATATGTTAAGTAGCGCTACTCTTCTTACTCGAGTACAGTTTTTGGGTCCTCTACCCAGTTCTGTGGAACCGGACCGGGACTGGAACTCGGTTCCGGCTCTGAAGCGTCTTGATCCTCACCGAGCCGCAGCTTGAAGCCGCCGTACGTCTCCGGGTTTCTGATGGTGGAGCAGATCAGGATCTCCGCTGCCGCTGAACATTTCAGGATCTTCAGCAGCAGATCCGCCAGACTTCCTGCGACTTCCGGATCGTACACCACGTCTGCAGGAGATGGGAGGAGAGTCACCGAGGGGCGTGGCCACACAAAGGACCACACCTGATTGGACCACATTTGTTTCCTTTCTTTTTGATATCATTAGCTTACTTATCTGGGACCGGACTTTCACTTAAGTTTTTTTTTTTTTAGCTTACTGTTGTAACCAAGAGCAACAGAAGACTTGTTAAGCACTTAAATATAATAACAGCCCTCGAGCCGGACCGAACCTGCAGCGATCACCGTGTCGGGTCGGATCCGGCGGATCTGCTCCTCCGGCGCCGTGGTCCAGTCCAGCTGGTCCACCGTGACAGATGGACTCTTCCCGCAGCCGAGGCCGTTCAGACGGACGTTTTCTCTGAGTTTCTCCAGAACCGCGGCGTGACAGTCGCTGAAGACGAACCGGACCGGACTGCAGGAGCGGCACACGGTGATTCCGGTCAATCCGACGCCGCTTCCCAGCTCCAGAACCGACCTGTAGAGAGAGCCTGTTAGAACCCAGAGTTCTAAAGGGAACCGTTTCTAAAGTTACACAGTAAAAACAATAACAGTATATTTTGGTTTGTTTAGCCAGTCAGAGAAAAAACTGGGAGTTAATTTTCAGCATGTTGTTCACTCAGTTATAAAAGTCACAGTCCCACAGTAAGAAACACAAAAGCTAAATATTTAGCTTGGAAAATAAGTACTTAATTTGGAACTATATGTATAAACAGTTTGCAAATTAAATATTAAGTTTGCAAAGTTTAGTTCAGCTTCTCAACTAAATATTTAGTTTGACAAGTACATGTTTAGTTAAGAAAATAAAGATTTACTTTGGAACTAAACATTTAAAATAACTATTTGATTTGGAATTAGTTATATGCTTAATTTCAATCTAAATATAAAGTTTGCAAACTTAATATTTTCTAAGCTAATTATTGAGCTTATGAAGTAAATATTTAGCTTAAGCTAAAAAATCTTTAGTGCAATGGTTAGTTTAGAACTAAAAATGTAAACTGTCTATTTAATTTAGTTATATATTTAAATATTTCATTTTGTAGCTTAGTATTTAGTTTGAAACACTGACATTTATAAATGCATAAGCATCAAGTATTCATTATTGCTGTTAATTTTTTGCTGTGCAGCTTTACACGGCTCTGCTGCAGCTCAGGTTCAGGTGAGGTCACACCTGCCGGTGAACACCTGTGGGTTCTCCAGAGCCCACTCTGCCAGGTAGAGAGCAGCTTCCCAGGTCACCAGGCCCGTCGTTCCCTCAGAGATCACAGCCACGTTTTCCAGAAGGCTGATGGCGTCTCCGCTGGGCTGCGGCACAAAAACCACGTCCAAACTCTGAACACGACTAAATACATTTAGTTATAGTTTAAATGACTAAATTTAAATTCATTTAAATTATATGTATTTGTAAGTATCAGCATATAAGCATGATTAACTGCAAGCTCAGGTATTAATTAAATTAAAAAGTCCAAATGTTATAATTTAATTACACAACTTGTACACTTCCTCAAATGATTATGAATTATTACATAAATTATTAAACAAATATTCAATTAATTTAATTCAAATTCAATTTAAATTATGACTAAAAAAAATTATTTGTATATTTATTAAATTGTGCTGCTTATTGCAGTGGATGGACTGAAGCTGTTAGTTTGTTTCTGCTCAATAAATCCTGGTTCTCCGCTCCAGTGACGGAGGCGATCAGTACCAGGAAGTAGCTCTTGTGGCAGTGCGGCGTCTCCTCCACCCCCACCACCTCCGCCAGGGCGTCGTACAGCTCATCCAGAGGGTCGCAGCCTGCAGCCTCCTGCTGCACAGACACACAAAAGCCTATTAGTAGGAATCACTGGAAATCAGAAATTACTGGGAAAGAAAATAATTTCTGTTGTGAACTTAATGAAACTGACCCGTTTGATGAGCTCAGAGAGGAAAATCCTCCTGAATCGGACCGATGGTGGAAACTTTCCACACAGAGGATGAAGACATGTCTGTAAAAAACAAAAACACTGGATTATTTTAGATTTAATTCAGATTAAGCAGAAAGTAAAGTTCTGTGAGGATCATCCCACCTGCTTCAGCAGCTCTGAGATGAACTCTGATGACTTGTTGCTCTGCAGCTCGTTGTCTAGAAACTGTTAAAATCAAAGACAGAAAGATTCATCCTTTAAAAAACAAAACGGGTGCATGACTTTGGTTTGCAAAGATGCATAACTTTTGGAGCCATTGCCTAAAACTAAATCAGAAATGATCCAAAACACAGAAGCTAGAATGCAACAGGAGAGACACAAACTGTTGTAATGGCCTAGTCAAACTCCAGACCTCTATCTGATTGAAATGCTATGGAGGGATATAAAGAAAGTTGTGCAATATAAATCCACTGCTGAGTGTTTTCGCAGCCGGAGCTTTCAGAAACTGAAACATTTTATGTGTGATTATTGCCCAGAAGCTGATATCAGTGGGTGTTTTAAATTAAAGCCTCGCAGCAGAATCAGGCAGATTTTCAACGGAGTTTAGCGGCGCCTCAAACTCACCGTCCAGGGAAACGAAGCCAAGCGGTTCATGGAGAAAAACGAGGCCCGAAAATCCCGTAAAATATCCTCAGGTTTCCTCTCTTTCTGCTCTGAAAGCGCCATCTTCCACGTGTGTTTGTTTACTTCCTGCTTACCCATAGTTCAATGCGAGGTTTACTACTGCTCCTGGGTAATGTAGTTTGAATATAAATATAATAGTTTTAATATTTTTTACATCAAAATGATTTACTAATTATGTTTATAATAGGTAAAAGTTGTTATTAAAATGTTTTAGTTGTTTTTAAAATTAAATGTTGACATTTAAATCAAACACATTTAAAATAAAATAGTGAAATTACAATCCTGCATGAAACGGAGCTTTTAGATCTTCTTTATCAGCTGAAAGTTTCCTTCCCGCTCTTTTTTTTGCGGTGTCACTGCGGGAGCAGATAAAACTCTTTACAGTTTGGATGTTAACAGCAGCAGCCTGACATGGTGAGTAAAAAACAGATCAAACTTTCTATTTATTCTTTCATAAGCTTAAAAAAAAGTTTACATTTAATATAAAATGAAATATTAGATAATAATTCTGTAATGTCAAATGCAACTGCTTTAAAATGTATTACACAAACAGACAAGGCTGTTGACACTATGTGCGTCAACATATAGTAACAAATCAGCTGGAATTTATTCATTGCAATAATAAAACTATTATTTTGTATAACATTGCAGTTTACAGTCTGTCCATAGTTTTAAAGTTGTTACAAAGACACACAATATATTATTTTTCAAAGGAAATTATAGAACTAGCCTGATGTAAACCAAATAATACAATTACTAATCATTAAAAAAATCAGTAAAATTATTAAAATAATTTATTATGTAGTTAATAGTACCTACAATATATCAATTATATTAAGCAAATAGTAAAATAATCAGATGTAAATGAAGGAATAAAAAATACATGTCAAGAAATGGACCACAATTTTGTTAAAAAAAATATTAAATAGGTTAACCAATAAAATTAAATGACAGCAAAAGTAACTTTAATTAAAAAATACTAAAATGGTAAAAAAAATTAATATTAAAAGAACAAAATAAGTAGCAATATTGAAAAGTAAAAAAAATAATAAAATAAATGCAATCAATAAATAATTAAAAACTGAGTCTAGTCGATATCTATGTCTTTGATAAAAAATGATTAATAAAATTCAACCAAGAACTCAGGAATAAAATACATAATGACAAAAGAATAAATATTGCCCTGTAAGTATTTCACTCAGTTCTAACAAATATACATAATACCAACTTTAAGTATTAGTTTCGTAGGTTTTGTATTGAAAAAAATGACTTGGAGAAGACACGCTATAATTTTGCCTGAATTTATCATGCTGTAATTATGTAATTTATTTATAGAAAAGTTTTATTCATTATACTTTAAAATATCAGATTTTGCAGACAGATTATGATTTTGTCTGTTGCCGTAAGTCATTTTAAACATATATTAAAATGTATTTTTCAGTCAACAAAATTCTCTCCATGTATTTTTATGGTTTTTCACCAAACTTTGTAGAACGGAACAGAACAAACACGCCTGTTTCTGTTCGGACACTTTAAGTGACGGACTATAAACAAATAAAATGGCGACGTTGTTGAAGTAGAAGAACCGGAGTCGGAAGGAGACACCGTTTAATTGTGTTAAGGAAGGTAAAATTAAAGTCTATCACACTCGCATCTCGTTTTCAATCATGCTCCCCATCAGCTCAACAGTTTGTTTGTTTAATGGAGCTTCTGCGTTTTAATTTAGCGTATATTTAAGCGTTTTAAGTCGATGAGCTGTCAGTAGGAGTTTGACAGGAAGAGCCTAATATGCCAACATTACTTATTCATTTTAATCACTTCTGCTAATAAATATTTCTCGGATGACAGCTTCGTATTTTGTTATCAGCTAGCTCTACAGTTGACCTACTTCCTCCTCTTGGATTGTGAAATCGAGATCACTGCCGCAGAAATCAATGAGGTTCCAGCCCAGGGCTCCCCGTGTTGCCATGACAACCACAATGGGGCGAGTGAAGGGCGAAAGGAGGCCAGCGTTCTCACCAAACTCCACTCAAATACTGTCCGATTTGGAGGCTTTCCTCGGATTGCGCTTATCTGTCAATAGACACAGTTTACCTTAAATGAATGAATATTTCAGGCTTTGATTCGGCGATTCGTCATTACATTCATCTGAACCTCCTTTCCATTTGGTTTCAATTCATCAACAATGTCTCCTAAAAGGATTTAGATGTCTGCAGTTGTTTTGACGTTTTTATGGCTGCCTAGCACATACTACATTTCCTACTGTTTGTTTTTGCTATTAATTTTGCTACTAATGAAGATTACTAATTGATTTGGATTAGATTTAACCTTTTAAACCCAGTGGAAGAAGGATGAATTGTCCTGTTTTCAGTTTAGTTTTTTTTTTTTTTTTTTTTTTACAAAAATAAAGACAAAAACCTGTTCATCTCATTAAATCGAAATGTAATCAATTTATTACAGTTATTTACTTCAAGAAGTGAAACATACATCTTTATTGCAAACAGACTTATAAATATTAGGTATTTATTTCTAAAACTATTCACTTAAAAATCATTAATAATATATGAAATGTATCCTCCACCTATTTCTCCTCCTCCTCCTTCATTCCAGTGTAAAGTTTGATCCAACATTTTTAACTTGTTAACATTGAACTAATTGAATATTTCTTCTGTTTATCATCAGAGCTGTGGACGTCATGGTGCTGAAGATCTTCTTCCCACAGTGCTGCAACCGGGCGGAGAGCGGGCTGCTGGTGGGCCGCTGGATCTCCGGCCATGACTCGGCCGTGGTGCTGGCAGTCATCCACTACCCGTTCATCCCGGCGCAGGTCAAGCAGTACATCCAGCAGGTCGGTGCGACACTAAATACTGTCCTGTGGTGAATGAAAAAAATAGACGTTACAGACATAAATTCATTACACTTTCATGTGCTGATTTTCCAAACCTCTTTGTGCTGTCTGGGTGTGTTTACGATCAGTTGAGACTTTAATGTTGGAAATATGATTGATAACGAACTAAATCTGCATGCAGTATGTAACTTTTATAAAAAAATATATGTTTTTAACATATTAGCTAAAACTGTGACAGTTTGCTATGAGACAGATAATCTGTGAAAAGATCGAATCTCCTCCACCTTCTCCCTCAGCTACACTGCAAAAACACAAAATGTATTTTTGGTTTAGTTTCTAGTGCAAATTGAAACAAGTCAAAATAACTTAAAAGTAACGTTTCTGGAAGATATAGAGGCTTGTTTGTTCATTAATAATTAATAATAATAAAAAGTACTTATTCCATTGGCAGATAAAGTGAAAAAGGGAGAAATGTCCTGTTATAAGTGATATAATCTGAGTGATTGACAGCGCTAAGACCCGCCTCCTTGTTCTGAGTGGTTGTTTCTAATCACTGGAAGAAAGCGGATCGGTTTCATATTAAACTGTCTCAGCATGGTGACAGTTTAAACAAATACGTAAAAAATATATATTTTTAATTTACATTCTGCAGCTTTAGGACTTGTTTGGGTGAATCAGGGTCCGGTTAAATTATTTGGACTTCTTCCCTCTATGCTGTCGTCCCAGATGCAGGCTCAGAGTGGCGTTGATCTGTCGGTTCTCGGCTCCTGGAGTCTCCCTAAAGACGGGCAGGAGGGCATGGAGAGCTTCCTCAGGGACCTGAGCACCATCTTCCCCCAGGAGCGCTGGCTCCAGATCAGAAGGCAGTTCGGAAAGACTGGCTTCAGCTGCGAGGTGCTCAGCCGGGACCAGAGTGAGCGCCCCCTGCTGGAGTTCAGGACAAGAGCAGCAGTCAGAGACAGTTTACAAACAGCCTTCATTTACTAAAATTAATGTTGTTTCCTTCCTCAAAGATTCCTGAAAACTGGATTTTTGAGTCTGGAAAAATCTGGATAATCTTTGGATCCATCCATTTTCCCTTAGTGGGGTCGGGAGGGGTGCTGGTGTCTATCTCCAGCTAACATTCCGGGCGAGAGGCGGGGTCACCCTGGACAGGTCGCCAGCCTGTCGCAGGGCAACACAGAGACACACAACCATGCACTGACACCTAGGGAGAATTTGGAGGGACCAATTAACCTGACAGTCATGTTTTTGGATTGGAGGAAGCCGGAGTACCTGGAGAAAACTCACAGGGAGAACATGCAAACTCTGTGCAGAAAGACCAGGGGGCCGGGAATTGAACCCAGAACCTTCTTGCTGCAAGGCAACAGCTCTACCAGCTGTGCCACTGTGCAGTCCTTATCTCTAGATAATCTGGAAATCTATATTTCAAACATTTTAACAACAAAGATAAAAAATGTAATAATAATAATAAAACAGAATAAAACCTTCATAATGAGTTGGAGAAGCAGCAGAAATAATGCTCATCAATCAGAACTGTTAGCTTGATTTTTATTTGATCATTTAATAAATATTTTATTTTATTATTTCAGTCAAACTAAAATCATCTCATATTCATAAATTTCTTTCTTGGCGATAAAAACTGGAAAATTTTCTCTCCTCCAGTTTGCAGGAAGGATTCAGGAGAAAAAGCAGAGAAGAAGAAGAGCGAAGAGGACGACGGCGACGCAGAGCATGAGGATGAGGAGAAGGTGATCTTCGTCCACTACGAGCAGAGGAAGGTGATGCTGTCGCAGCTTCATCCTGTGGAGGCCCAGGAGTCTGGGAACGGATCAGAACCTCACTCTGAGCTCAGACAGGTACCAGAGGACCAGAGACGATCCGGGTTCTGAAGGGTTCTGTTCTTTCTGAAAAGTGTGGCGTGTTTTTGTGGCCTTTAGCCTCTTCCAGCTGTGATCATCTGGAGCAGAGGTCTGCAGCCACTGTGTATAAAGTGGATCTAGGTCTGGACTTTGACTAGGCCATTCTAACACATGACTCAGTTCTGATCTCAATCATCCCATAATATTTCTGGCTGCTTGTTTAGAGTCATTATCCAGCTTGTTTGGTTGATGGTTTATTTGGACGCCCAGTAGCCGTTGCTATAACAACGGCTGTTCTTCGTTTCTCTTCCTCCTCTTCCTCCTCAGGTGTTTGGGACGGTGGCGCGCAGCCAGCCGCTCTTCGTCCTGGACCGGTACGATGACGGGCCGCTGCGGTCGACCCACTGGCAGTCTGAGGGCCGGGAGGCCAGCATCGTGGTGGAGCTGCTGAAGCAGGCCTCGGTTCCGCTGGGCCTCCTGCTGGGCCGGATGCTCTCCGTCTGGACCTGGATCTGCAGCGCCCGGTGAGGAGAACTGGGCCGGAGCGCAAACTTTAAATATCAGGGAGAACCGCTGAGAAATACACTCTGAACTGGGAAGAGCTGTGTCTTTCTTCAAAGTTTTATTAGTTACAGTTAAAATAAATAAACACAACAGTAAATAAAAATGATTATTAGTTTTGAAGAAAACCTGCAAATCGTCTCAGACGGGAAAAACAGACTAAACTGATTTCTGGCTTCACTGTACAAAAAGGTTCTGAAAAATAAAAATGGGTCAAATTTTCCTCCTGGTTTCTCCCTGATGGCCTTTAAATGAGAAGCTGGGAAAGAAGTCAGAGACCCCTCCCCCACCTGTTCTTGCACACTGCCAGTCAGCTGGCTGAAACCTGGCTGCCACACTTTTCCACAGAATGTGTGTCTTTGTTGCTACAGATGCTTAATAATATAATAAAATATGAATAATTTTATTCATGTAGTTGTTTTTTTTTCTCCAGTTGTTAGTAAAAGATAAAATTTGTGAATAATCTCATTGAATATTAGAAACATATTTTCTCTTGTTATGATTTGCAGATTAAATTAGATTTTTTATAAAACCATAAGTTTTTACTTGCATGTTGTTAATCAGGTTTTATTCTCGTCCAAATCGAGTCGTTTTATGGAGAAAATCCCCTGAAAACGTTTTAATGTCTGAACCGATTTCAGCCTGAATGAGTCATAGTTCCAGCCTGAACCCAGTCCGGTTCCGGTTCTGGTCCTGCTGCCTCCCTCTGACCTCCTGCCGTTTCTCCCAGGATCCTCAGCGTCTTCCCGCTGCGCTTCCTGTCCTCCAAGCTGTCCACCTGCGTCCAGCTGAGCTACAGAACCGAGCGGCTGCAGACGCTGGGCGCCCCACAGGCCGACGCCCACATGGACTTCATGAGGTGGGAGGAGGTTCTGTCCCAGAGGGACGCCGGGCCGGGTCAGACCGGGTCCGTCCCTCTCACCTGTCCCCCTGTCTGTCTGCAGGAAGGCCAACGTCCTGGTGTCCGTCCTGCTGGACGTCTCGCTGGGCGTCCTGCTCATGTCGTGGCTCTACAGAGACCAACACATCGCCATGCTGGCCAGCAACCTGGTGCCAGCCGCCGACGTGAGTCACAGCAGATATGGGATTATATAGAGATTATATAGAGATTATATAGAGATTACATAGAGATATACTGTAGATATAGAATGGTGGGTCTGGGTTGGATGTCTGAACATCCAACCAACCAAAGAGTCAGTGAGTTTAGACCAGGAGTTCCCAAACTTTTCCAAACAGCGTTGACCTCTGACCTCCTTAGCAATCCCACAGACAATGCTACAAAGCACGTAAATAAACATCAAATTTTAGAATGTTTTTTATTCATGATTCAGTAATTATTTATTCAGTAATTATTTATTGCCTCCTACTGTCTGATTTTAGACGCCCATCAGTTCTGTGGCAGAAAAATGTATTAGCAGATAACATGTAATTATTTTATTACCAGATAATGCAACTTTTCAACACGATCCACTGTTTTGATTGTAAGAAAATGTGTAATGTTTCATATTAATCACATTAAATTTCATCGCATTGACTCTGTTCTTACAGCTTTTTGCAGCAGTGTTGGTTCCTTTGGGCTTTTTCTTGCTTGAGCAGCAAAATAACTTCATGAATTTGCCTGGTAGCCAATCAGAAATAACATTTAAATACATTTTTAAAAATAATTGAAAAACAAAAATTATGATGAGACATTTAAGATTTTTTTTTTATGGTATTCAGTTGTTTTTTTTTTTTTTGCATTCAAGTCATTAACTGTAAATGCTCCTTCCTGTGACTCATAGCCGGTAATTTCCCAGCATGCCCTGCTCTGTCTCCACAGAGCGTGGCGCAGCAGCTGGAGGAGCTGCTGCAGTGGCTGATGGGAGCTCCGGCCGGCCTGAAGATGAACCGGGCCCTGGACCAGGTTCTGGGCCGGTTCTTCCTCTACCACATCCACCTGTGGATCAGTGAGTCTCTGACCAGAACCGACCAGAACCAGCAGCGTTCACCAACATGAGGCTCATCTCTGCATGTCGCCCTGCAGGCTACATCCACCTGATGGCGCCGTTCATCCAGGGAATCCTCTGGTACGGAGGCCTGTCCGCCTGCCTCGGCCTGACCTTTGCCCTCTCACTGCTGTCTGACATGGTGGCGCTGTTCACCTTTCACATCTACTGCTTCTACGTCTACGGAGCCAGGTAACGATGGACGGACGGACGGACGGACGGACGTTCGTTCGTTCAGATTAAACAAATGAAAGGCCAGCGATGTGTTGGAATTAAAGCTTTTCTACAATGGATTATCAGGGCTATGCTAAGTAAATATTTGTTTTTAAATTAATAGAATAAAGTTATAGTAATTTGACAATAAAGTTGTAATATTAGGAGAATAAAGTAGTGATTTTATAAGAACTCCTGCAGGAAAAACCAGTCAGACCACTGGGTTAAAATGAGGAATGTTGAGCATCCAGTTACAAATAAGGAAATATTTAATCTTTTATCACATCAGCATCAAGTTATTATCACTTTGAAATGATCATCCAAACAACTGAGTCGCAGAAAGAATCACTGAATTGCCGAACTGATGATGTCTGATATTCATAACTATCAAAGCTTTTTACTCATTGAAACGACTTTTTTTCTCATAATTTTAACCCTTTTCTTCTGGTAATATTGCATCTTTACTTTCATAATAAAACTAAACAAATTCTCAGCCTAATACTCTGTTGTGCATTTTAGTGTCGTCCCAACATCTGATTTTTAAAGATTTTAATCCAGTTTCTATTTGTAATGAAAATTGTAATATATTTAAAAGCCTGCAGGGGGCAGTGTTTGTCAGACATTTTAATTACAGATGTCTGTAAAGAGACTAATGCTGTTTACTTTGAGTAAAACTCAAATATTTTCATCAGATTTTGGTTCAGAAGATTCTAAACTTGTCTAAATAAAATAACTGAGTTATTTTAGAGATGTTTGACTTTATCCTCAGAGGAGAACTGTAGTTGTTGATGTTTCTGTAATTACAGGTTCTGATCTGCACAGCTGCATGTTTTCTTCACATTTTTGGGTTGGATTTCATTTTTTTTTATCGAGACACGGCCCAGCTGTGGCCAACTATGGGGACTATGTGCCTCCTGTGTAAAATCCCTACAAGCACCAGGAGCAAATAGAGAAGTGGTGATGCAAGTGAAAACTCACACTTGCCGTTGAAACCAGATATTTCCATACTCTGAATAAAAAGACACAGTGTCTTTCACCGTCTGAAGTTAAATCAAACTAAACTTTTCTGGTTGTAGCTTATTTAGAATTATCCAAAGTATTTCTCTTTACTAAATAACAGAAAACTTGGCAAGAAAATTTTTAAATTCAAGAAAAACTTTTCTTGAATTTAAAAGCTTACGTACATTTAGTCAGTATCTGTATTTTAAACCTTTTGGGGTTTTTAAGCATCTATGCTAAAAAGAGCCAAGAATCTTAAATCCACAATATAAACCTTGCAGAAATGAAGAATATTCATATAGAGAGCTTTAAAGCGAAATGATCTCTATTTTAAACCTTCTGTTGGTAAATTGAGGATCCAGTCACCAGTCTGCTGTGTTTCCAGATTACTGGCTCTAAAACTAAAGATTGTATTGAAAATCGGAAAGTGACCCAGAATGCAGTTCTTTTGGTAGAGACTGATGTTTGTCTGGTGTCCAGAATGAAAAGCAGCTCAGGCTGAAAACGTTGGACGTCTCCATCTGACTGATGGTGGATGTTTGCTCTGACTGGAGGAGTTATTCGGTTCCTCTGCTGCTGTCAGGATGCAGCAGGAAGTGCAGAGACGGATTGAGGTTTCATGCTTCAGTCTGACGGAGCTAAGTGGAAACTTGAAGCTTTGATTTACGGCAAATCGACGGTCCAGCTCTCTAATGGTTATCAGTTATTGATCAGGATCCAAAGAGCAGTCTGGATAATTAGTTGGACCGAAGAAAGCTTCCTAAGATATGAGACCAGAATGGACGGACGGTTGGATGTCGGTTGGTTGGTTGGATGTTGGTTGGTTGGTTGGTTGGTTGGTTGGTTGGTTGGTTGGTTGGTTGGTTGGTTGGTTGGTTGGTTGGATGTTGGTAGGTTGGTTGGTTGGTTGGTTGGTTGGTTGGTTGGTTGGTTGGTTGGTTGGTTGGTTGGTTGGATGTTGGTTGGTTGGTTGGATGTTGGTTGGATGTTGGTTGATTGGTTGGATGTTGGTTGGTTGGTTGGTTGGTTGGTTGGTTGGTTGGTTGGATGTTGGTTGATTGGTTGGTTGGTTGGTTGGTTGGTTGGATGTTGGTTGATTGGTTGGTTGGTTGGTTGGTTGGTTGGTTGGTTGGTTGGTTGGTTGGATGTTGGTTGGTTGGTTGGTTGGTTGGGTGGTTGGTTGGATGTTGGTTGGTTGGTTGGTTGGTTGGTTGGTTGGTTGGTTGGTTGGATGTTGGTTGGTTGGTTGGATGTTGGTTGGTTGGTTGGTTGGATGGATGTTGGTTGGATGTTGGTTGGTTGGTTGGATGGATGTTGGTTGGATGTTGGTTGGTTGGTTGGTTGGATGTCGGTTGGTTGGTTGGTTGGTTGGTTGGATGTCGGTTGGTTCGTTGGTTGGTTGGTTGGTTGGTTGGTTGGTTGGTTGGTTCGTTGGTTGGTTGGTTGGTTGGTTGGTTGGTTGGTTGGATGTTGGTTGATTGGTTGGATGTTGGGTGGTTGGTTGGTTGGTTGGTTGGTTGGTTGGTTGGTTGGTTGGTTGGTTGGTTGGTTGGTTGGTTGGTTGGTTGGTTGGTTGGATGTTGGTTGGTTGGTTGGTTGGTTGGATGTTGGTTGGTTGGTTGATTGGTTGGATGTTGGTTGGTTGGTTGGTTGGTTGGATGTCGGTTGGTTGGTTGGTTGGATGGATGTTGGTTGGATGTTGGTTGGTTGGTTGGATGGATTTTGGTTGGATGTTGGTTGGTTGGTTGGATGTCGGTTGGTTGGTTGGTTGGTTGGTTGGTTGGTTGGTTGGTTGGTTGGATGTCAGTTGGTTGGTTGGTTGGTTGGTTGGTTGGTTGGTTGGTTGGATGTCGGTTGGTTGGTTGGTTGGATGGATGTTGGTTGGATGTTGGTTGGTTGGTTGGATGTTGGTTGGTTGGTTGGTTGGTTGGTTGGTTGGTTGGTTGGTTGGTTGGTTGGTTGGATGTCGGTTGGTTGGTTGGTTGGTTGGTTGGTTGTCGGTTGGTTGGTTGGTTGGTTGGTTGATTGGTTGGATGTTGTTTCTCTGATTCTGATGCGTTTTGATCAAATCGTTTCCCAAAAACAAAAATAAAGTCCTAAACATGTCGCAGATTTTCTGAAACACAGGAAGTGATGGAAGTTAATCACTTCCTGTTTGTTGATGTTTACTTCCTGGTTTCCCTCTCAGCTGCTCGCCCGTCTGCAGCTCCAGTTCGGTTCTGGAGAATCGGCGCCTGATCCTGATGAAAGCAGAGGAAGGAACCTCTGAATTAAACATCTGCTCTAAAGATAGCGCTCCTCGCCTGCGTCACGCTGAAATGTTTCCCCCTTCCTGCTGCATGCTTATGCTGCTCCATCTCCCACAGCGCTTGTAGTTTCACTTTGAGAAGCTTTGTCAGAGTTTCTCAGCATCCCTGCAGTGATCTCAGCAGGAGGAGGACGGAGCCGCCTGCCTCTGACTTCAGGCAACTTCATGGAAAATTAGTTCATAATGATTATTTTATGATGGTTGGGAGCAGATTATCTGTCTCCAGGAACTCCGATGAACCAAATTTGGAAATTTACATTAAAAGCTTCAAAGAAGAGACTTTATCTCCTCAGGCTTTTTGTGCTGAGCTGTTCTTTATGCATCATTTGAAGGTTCATCCACAGAAAATTAGCCTTTGTTCTGCTTCTTGCAGATAAGGTTTAGAAATGTTTGTTATTCTTTGATTCTGAGCCAGAAATAAGGAGGACAGAGATTTCTTTTAGTGATAAAATAAGGAAAGTCCAACTCGTTCTGTCGTATTGGACCTTCCTGAACTACTTCCTGTCTCTGATCCTGGTTGAGTTTCTGTTGGTCAGGATGGATCAAGACTTCTCTGCTCTGAATAAAGGGGGGATTACATATAACCTCAAAAAACAGCTGTAAACCGAATAATGAGAACCATTGTTGAAGGCAGAAAGAGTAGAAGCTACTTAAAGACACAGAGGCTCAATTTCAAGGTGTCAAGATTGTTTTATGTTATATTTTATATATATAAATGCCCAAAACTGATGATCTTCATGAGTGGATGGAAACGTTAGACGGTCATTTTCTGGGTGCCAGTTTGGAGTGACTGACGGCTCTGTGCGTCTCCGTCAGGCTCTACTGCCTGAAGATCTACGGCCTGTCGTCTCTCTGGAGGCTCTTCAGGGGGAAGAAGTGGAACGTCCTGCGGCAGAGAGTCGACTCGTGCTCTTATGACCTGGACCAGGTGAGTCTCCCCTCAACTTTCCTGATGTACTGCATCTACCTGAATTATCTCCATCGCAAAATTCATCACATAATGTAAGAAAACCCGCTCAGAAGGGTGACTGAAAGAGATTTTTATCACAAATTTAAAGAAGGTAAGATTCTTTAAAGGCATCCTGGATAAATACGATAAAAACAAAACGCTAGCCTAGCCCCAGCTGGAGAAATGGCTCATGGATTTTAGCTAAAGACAAAAGAGAAATACTCTAAACACTAAAATATGACACCACTCCTTTTTTGTTTAAATTTGAAGAAGGAAGTTCCGCTCAGCACCTTATTTTGAGGTTTTCAAGTCGTTTCCTTCAGCAGTTCTTGATGCAGCGCCCCCACAGGTGAAGAGGGGAACAGATTACTCAAATGATTTGGTTTTTGCAATTTTGTTGTGAAAACAGCTGAAACTATCAGTCCAGTCGTGATGGAAAGCAGTTAAGGGAAGTCAACGGTCAGATTTATAAAGTATTCTTTATTAATGGTGGTGTTAATCAGCAGTTTGCCTGAATTTCTGCGGTTTTTCAGTCATTTTCTGTCCTGAGATCTGTTGTGTTTTTGCTGCAGCTCTTCATCGGAACGCTGCTGTTCACCATCCTGCTGTTCCTGCTTCCTACCACCGCGCTGTACTACCTGGTCTTCACTCTGGTAAGAGAAGCTGAGCCCGGGATTCGGAAACGTTTTCACCTCAGTGACTCTTTTAATAACTTAACCAACACTTTTTAATGAATCATGTTTCATGTAATCATAGATAAATTGAAGCCCAGCTCTGTTTCTCCTTTCCTGGAGATCTTTTTTGGGTCTGCTGCTGTTTTGTTTATCCCCAGTGGTCCAATCAGGAGAACAGCTTTGTGAACTTCTCCCATACCTTCCTGTTTATCTTTACACTGACTGTATTTGCAGGTTTCTCTGAGAACAAGCAGAAACGTTTGTTAAAGCTGTGGTGTTGGTTTGTTTTTCACACCTCTGTGTGCCTGTGTGTGGAGCAGCTGCGCCTGGTGGTGGTGCTGTTCCAGGGCGTCCTGCATCTCAGCGTCGACTTCATCAACTCCTTCCCTCTGTTCGCCATGGCGCTGCGGATCTGTCGGCCCTACAGACTGGCTGGTAAATCTCATTACTTCTGCAAAGCAGAAACCTTGGCGTGTGTAAATTTATTTTTATTCCATTTTCAGAGGGTGTGAAGTTCAGGGTGCTGTGTGAGGAGCCGGGCACCGCCCTCCACCTGCTGATGGAGGTGAGATTTCCCAGTTTGACGCTCCGTTTTGGACGTTAGCTGGTGCTGGAGGTGGAGGTTGTTCCCTGACGCTGCCGTTCCTCTGCAGATCAACCCTCTGAAGTGCAGCAGCGTCGTCCAGACCTACCGCACGCCGACCTACAGCTGCTACCCCAGAGACTCCTGGGCGGCGCTCGTCAAGAAGCTGTTCATCGGGGAGCTGATTTATCCCTGGAGACACAAAACCACCAAGTCTGACTGACGGCAGAAACTGTGAAGTATTCTGAGCAACTTGAATGATTGATTATGAACACTCATTCCATCTTTTTTAGTACATATTTTTTATTTTTGTCAACACTTATGA